>NC_047022.1:6835039-6854115 GCF_902652985.1 Pecten maximus | reverse complement strand
TTTTTTATTTTTTATTTATTTATTTTTTTTATTTTTTTTTTGTATTATTATTATTTTTTATTTTTTTGCCATTTTGCCATTTTGCCACTTTGCAACCCCAACAAATACATTGCACCTTAAATAATAAAATTTTAACCTGTATTTAAATTCCTAAATTCCTAACCACACAGGCGACCTTAAAGTGATGTAAATAAATGTATTAGCACCGCAGCATAAGTTTAATAAAACCAAACTTGTTACAGCTTATATGGTGTAATCGCGGACGGAAGGACAGACAGAACGACGGATGAAAGAGAGAGTACAGTACATATTATTGTTTTATATCCCCAACTAAGTCGCATGGGGCATCAATTGCGGGTCACGAAGATTTTTTTTAGTTCTACCACATGACGTAACATGATATTGTAACAAAGTTACGTTACAAGATATTGATTCTTTTTAAACATTTACTTTCCTATGGTAGGTCATACAGGAGAATTGTTTGTGGTAGGAGACCATTAATTGTTGAATATATGTCACAGAATCACGCAAACAGATCGCCGCAAAAAAAAAGATCGACAGCATCCTTCTATCGCAAAACAGTCGTCTTGGAAAATCGTGTTAAAGAAGAAGAAGAAAAAGAAGAGGAAGAAGAATTGTCATCTTTTAATTTTTTTTTTTCTTGTTTTTCGAGTTACCCGTTTTTGAAGGTCACAGTTAGATAAGATTACGTTGGTGATAAGGTGAAGGGTGCCATTATTCGTAAATAACCCAAAGACAACTTCTAGTTAAACCTTAGCGTAGTAAGATAACGTAATGATCAACTCTTAATGGGACTTTTAGTTACACCTTACAACGCTAAGATAATGTTACGGTAACCTTAAGTCTTAATTCTAGTTACACCTTACAACACTACGATAAAGTTACGATAACCTTAAGTCTTAATTCTAGTTACACCTTACAACACTAAGATAAAGTTACGATAACCTTAAGTCTTAATTCTAGTTACACCTTACAACACTAACATAACGTTACGGTAACCTTAATTCTTAATTCTAGTTACACCTTACAACACTAACATCACGTTACGGTAACCTTAAGTCTTAATTCTAGTTACACCTTACAACACTAAGATAACGTTACGGTAACCTTAAGTCTTAATTCTAGTTACACCTTACAACACTAAGATAAAGTTACGGTAACCTTAAGTCTTAATTCTAGTTACACCTTACAACACTAAGATAAAGTTACGGTAACCTTAAGTCTTCAGTGGACTTCTAGGTACATCTTACAACACTACGATAACGTTACGGTAACCTTAAGTCTTAATTCTAGTTACACCTTACAACACTAAGATAAAGTTACGGTAACCTTAATTCTTAATTCTAGTTACACCTTACAACACTAAGATAAAGTTACGATAACATTAAGTCTTCGGGGGACTTCTAGTTACACCTTACAACACTAAGATAAAGTTACGGTAACCTTAAGTCTTAATTCTAGTTACACCTTACAACACTAAGATAAAGTTACGGTAACCTTAAGTCTTAATTCTAGTTACACCTTACAACACTAAGATAAAGTTACGGTAACCTTAAGTCTTAATTCTAGTTACACCTTACAACACTAACATAACGTTACGGTAACCTTAAGTCTTAATTCTAATTACACTTTACAACACTAAGATAACGTTACGGTAACCTTAAGTCTTAATTCTAGTTACACCTTACAACACTAAGATAAAGTTACGGTAACCTTAATTCTTAATTCTAGTTACACCTTACAACACTACGATAATGTTACGGTAACCTTAAGTCTTCGGGGGACTTCTAGTTACACCTTACAACACTAACATAACGTTACGGTAACCTTAAGTCTTAATTCTAGTTACACCTTACAACACTAAGATAAAGTTACGGTAACCTTAAGTCTTAATTCTAGTTACACCTTACAACACTAAGATAACGTTACGGTAACCTTAAGTCTTAATTCTAGTTACACCTTACAACACTAAGATAACGTTACGATAACCTTAATTCTTAATTCTAGTTACACCTTACAACACTAAGATAAAGTTACGGTAACCTTAAGTCTTAATTCTAGTTACACCTTACAACACTACGATAACGTTACGATAACCTTAAGTCTTCGGGGGACTTCTAGTTACACCTTACAACACTACGATAAAGTTACGATAACCTTAATTCTTAATTCTAGTTACACCTTACAACACTAACATAACGTTACGATAACCTTAATTCTTAATTCTAGTTACACCTTACAACACTAAGATAAAGTTACGATAACCTTAAGTCTTAATTCTAGTTACACCTTACAACACTACGATAATGTTACGGTAACCTTAAGTCTTAATTCTAGTTACACCTTACAACACTACGATAAAGTTACGATAACCTTAAGTCTTAATTCTAGTTACACCTTACAACACTACGATAATGTTACGGTAACCTTAAGTCTTAATTCTAGTTACACCTTACAACACTAAGATAAACTTACGATAACCTTAAGTCTTAATTCTAGTTACACCTTACAACACTAAGATAAAGTTACGGTAACCTTAATTCTTAATTCTAGTTACACCTTACAACATTACGATAACGTTACGGTAACCTTAAGTCTTAATTCTAGTTACACCTTACAACACTACGATAATGTTACGGTAACCTTAAATCTTAATTCTAGTTACACCTTACAACACTAACATAACGTTACGGTAACCTTAAGTCTTAATTCTAGTTACACCTTACAACACTACGATAACGTTACGGTAACCCTAAGTCTTAATTCTAGTTACACCTTACAACACTACGATAATGTTACGGTAACCTTAAATCTTAATTCTAGTTACACCTTACAACACTACGATAACGTTACGGTAACCTTAAGTCTTAATTCTAGTTACACCTTACAACACTAACATAACGTTACGGTAACCTTAAGTCTTAATTCTAGTTACACCTTACAACACTAACATAACGTTACGGTAACCTTAAGTCTTAATTCTAGTTACACCTTACAACACTAAGATAAAGTTACGGTAACCTTAAGTCTTAATTCTAGTTACACCTTACAACACTACGATAAAGTTACGGTAACCTTAAGTCTTAATTCTAGTTACACCTTACAACACTAACATAACGTTACGGTAACCTTAAGTCTTAATTCTAGTTACACCTTACAACACTAAGATAAAGTTACGGTAACCTTAAGTCTTAATTCTAGTTACACCTTACAACACTAAGATAAAGTTACGGTAACCTTAAGTCTTAATTCTAGTTACACATTACAACACTAAGATAAAGTTACGATAACCTTAAGTCTTAATTCTAGTTACACCTTACAACACTAACATAACGTTACGGTAACCTAAAAGGTCATAAGCCATAAGAGGACTTCTTGTTACACCCTACAACAATGTGTACCTGCTGCCCCCATTGCATGAACGTAAGAGGCGACTAAACTTGGGATCTTATCTTTTCTCTTATTTCTTAACAACTTTCTTCTTCCTAATGTCTCCCTTGACAATGCCTCACTTTTGGTCTTTAGTTGAGCGTTCGCCGATGTGAGAAAGTTTTTGGGTTCAGTCCCCTGGCCGAGACATACCAGAGTCATTAACAAGAGATCCCAAAGGGATCTTGGCGCCCACCATTGAACGATCTTTATAGGCTCCCTGTCAGATTGATCTTTTCTCTATTTTTCCCTTCCCTTTACTAATTTGTGTCAATTGAGAAACATCCCTCTGGTACTTTTCAAACAAGGGGAAGCTATATATGAAATTTCTGAAAGATCCCTTCAGTACTTTCTCAGAAATAGCGATAACAATCTTCAATTATCAAAATCCAAGATGGCTGCCTGTCGGCCATGTTGTTTTCCGATTGGTCTCAAAATGCAATATGCATATCTGGGTACCAAGGGACACCTACATATAAAATTTGAGAATGATCCCTTCAGTACTTTTTGTGAAATAGCGGTAACAAACTTCAATTGTCAAAATCCAAGATGGCAGCCTTTCGGCCATGATGTTTTTCGATTGGTCTCAAAATGCAATATGCGCACCAAGGCACCAAGGGGAACCTACATATGACATTTGAGAAAGATCCCTTCAGTACTTTCTCAGAAATAGCGCTAACAAACTTCAATTGTCAAAATCCAAGGTGGCTGCCTGTCGGCCATGTTGTTTTCCAATTGGTCTCAAAATGCAATATGCATAATTAAGCACCAAGGGGAACCCACATTTGAAATTTTAGAAAGATCCCTTCAGTTCTTTCTGAGAAAAAGCGATAACAAACTTCAATTATCAAAATCCAAGATGGCTGCCTGTCGGCCATGTTGTTTTTCGATTGGTCTCAAAATACAATATGCATAACTAGGCACCAAGTGAAACTTACATATTAAATTTGAGAAAGATCCCTTCAGTACTTTCTGAGAAATAGAGATAAACTTCAATTGTCAAAATCCAAGATGGCTGCCTGTCGGCCATGTTGTTTTCCGATTGGTCTCAAAATGCAATATGCATAATTAAGCACCAAGGGAAACTTACATATGAAATTTGAGAAAGATCCCTTCAATACTTTCTGAGAAATAGCGATAACAAACTTCAATTGTCAAAATCCAAGATGGCTGCCTGTCGGCCATGTTGTTTTCCAATTGGTCTCAAAAATGCAATATGCATAATTAGGCACCAAGGGGAACCTACATATGAAATTTCAGAAAGATTCCTTCATTACTGTCTGAGAAATAGCGATAACAATCTTCAATTGTCAAAAATCTAAGATGGCTGCCTGTCGGCCATGTTGTTTTACGATTGGTCTCAAAATGCAATATGCATAACTAGGTACCAAGGGGAACTTACATATTAAATTTGAGAAAGATCCCTTCAGTACTTTCTGAGAAATAGAGATAAACTTCAATTGTCAAAATCCAAGATGGCTGCCTGTCGGCCATGTTGTTTTACGATTGGTCTCAAAATGTAATATGCATAACTAGGCACCAAGGGGAAACTTACATATTAAATTTGAGAAAGATCCCTTCAATACTTTCTGAGAAATAGCGATAACAAACTTCAATTGTCAAAATCCAAGATGGCTGCCTGTCGGCCAAGTTGTTTTCCAATTGGTCTCAAAATGCAATATTCATAATTAAGCACCAAGGGGAACCTACATATGAAATTTGAGAAAGATCCCTTCAGTACTTTCTCAGATATAGTGATAACAATCTTCAATTGTCAAAATCCAAGATGGCTGCCTGTCGGCCATGATGTTTTCCGATTGGTCTCAAAATGCAATATGCACACCAAGGCACCACGGGGAACCTACATATGACATTTGAGAAAGATCCCTTCAGTACTTTCTCAGAAATAGCGGTAACAAACTTCAATTGTCAAAATCCAAGATGGCTGCCTGTCGGCCATGTTGTTTTCCGATTGGTCTCAAAATGCAATATGCATAACTAGGCACCAAGGGAACATTACATATGAAATTTGAGAAAGATCCCTTCAGTACTTTCTCAGAAATAGCGATAACAAACTTCAATTGTCAAAATCCAAGATGGCTGCCTGTCGGCCATGTTGTTTTCCGATTGGTCTCAAAATGCAATATGCATAACTAGGCACCAAGGGGAACCTACATATGAAATTTGAGAAAGATCCCTTCAGTACTTTCTGAGAAATAGCGATAACAAACTTCAATTGTCAAAATCCAAGATGGCTGCCTGTCGGCCATGTTGTTTTCCGATTGGTCTCAAATGCAATATGCATAACTAGCACCAAGGGGAACCTACATATGAAATTTGAGAAAGATCCCTTCAGTACTTTCTCAGAAATAGCGATAACAAACTTCAATTGTCAAAATCCAAGATGGCTGCCTGTCGGCCATGTTGTTTTCCGATTGGTCTCAAAATGCAATATGCATAACTAGGCACCAAGGGGAACATACATATGAAATTTCAGAAAGATTCCTTCATTACTGTCTGAGAAATAGCGATAACAATCTTCAATTGTCAAAAATCCAAGATGGCTGCCTCTCGGCCATGTTGTTTTACGATTGGTCTCAAAATGCAATATGCATAACTAGGCACCAAGGGGAACTTACATATTAAATTTGAGAAAGATCCCTTCAGTACTTTCTGAGAAATAGAGATAAACTTCAATTGTCAAAATCCAAGATGGCTGCCTGTCGGCCATGTTGTTTTACGATTGGTCTCAAAATGCAATATGCATAACTAGGCACCAAGGGGAACTTACATATTAAATTTGAGAAAGATCCCTTCAATACTTTCTGAGAAATAGCGATAACAAACTTCAATTGTCAAAATCCAAGATGGCTGCCTGTCGGCCATGTTGTTTTCCGGTTGGTCTCAAAATGCAATATGCATAACTAAGCACCAAGGGAAACTTACATATGAAATTTGAGAAAGATCCCTTCAATACTTTCTGAGAAATAGCGATAACAAACTTCAATTGTCAAAATCCAAGACGGCTGCCTGTCGACCAAGTTGTTTTCCAATTGGTCTCAAAATGCAATATTCATAATTAAGCACCAAGGGGAACCTACATATGAAATTTGAGAAAGATCCCTTCAGTACTTTCTCAGAAATAGTGATAACAATCTTCAATTGTCAAAATCCAAGATGGCTGCCTGTCGGCCATGATGTTTTTCGATTGGTCTCAAAATGCAATATGCACACCAAGGCACCACGGGGAACCTACATATGACATTTGAGAAAGATCCCTTCAGTACTTTCTCAGAAATAGCGATAACAAACTTCAATTGTCAAAATCCAAGATGGCTGCCTGTCGGCCATGTTGTTTTCCAATTGGTCTCAAAATGCAATATGCATAATTAAGCACCAAGGGGAACCTATATATGAAATTTGAGAAAGATCCCTTCAGTTCTTTCTGAGAAATAGCGATAACAAACTTCAATTATCAAAATACAAGATGGCTGCCTGTCGGCCATGTTGTTTTCCGATTGGTCTCAAAATGCAATATGCATAACTAGGCACCAAGGGGAACATTCATTTGAAATTTGAGAAAGATCCCTTCAGTTCTTTCTGAGAAATAGCGATAACAAACTTCAATTGTCAAAATCCAGGATGGTTGCCTGTCGGCCATGTTGTTTTCCGATTTGTCTCAAAAATGCAATATGCATAACTAGGCACCAAGGGGAACTTACATATGAAATTTGAGAAAGATCCCTTCAATACTTTCTGAGAAATAGCGCTAACAATCTTCAATTGTCAAAATCCAAGATGGCTGCCTGTCGGCCATGTTGTTTTCCAATTGGTCTCAAAAATGCAATATGCATAACTAGGCACCAAGGGGAACCTACATATGAAATTTCAGAAAGATTCCTTCATTACTGTCTGAGAAATAGCGATAACAATCTTCAATTGTCAAAAATCTAAGATGGCTGCCTGTCGGCCATGTTGTTTTACGATTGGTCTCAAAATGCAATATGCATAACTAGGCACCAAGGGGAACATTCATATGAAATTTGAGAAAGATCCCTTCAGTTCTTTCTGAGAAATAGCGATAACAACTTCAATTGTCAAAATCCAAGATGGCTGCCTGTCGGCCATGTTGTTTTCCGATTGGTCTCAAACTGCAATATGCATAACTAGGCACCAAGGGGAACTTACATATGAAATTTGAGAAAGATCCCTTCAATACTTTCTGAGAAATAGCGATAACAAACTTCAATTGTCAAAATCCAAGATGGCTGCCTGTCGGCCATGTTGTTTTCCGATTGGTCTCAAAATGCAATATGCATAACTAAGGCACCAAGGGAAACCTTACATATGAAATTTGAGAAAGATCCCTTCAATACTTTCTGAGAAATAGCGATAACAAACTTCAATTGTCAAAATCCAAGATGGCTGCCTGTCGGCCATGTTGTTTTCCGATTGGTCTCAAAATGCAATATTCATAATTAAGCACCAAGGGGAACCTACATATGAAATTTGAGAAAGATCCCTTCAGCACTTTCTCAGAAATAGTGATAACAATCTTCAATTGTCAAAATCCAAGATGGCTGCCTGTCGGCCATGATGTTTTCCGATTGGTCTCAAAATGCAATATGCATAACTAGGCACCAAGGGGAACTTACATATGAAATTTGAGAAAGATCCCTTCAATACTTTCTGAGAAATAGCGATAACAAACTTCAATTGTCAAAATACAAGATGGCTGCCTGTCGGCCATGTTGTTTTCCGGTTGGTCTCAAAATGCAATATGCATAACTAGGCACCAAGGGAAACTTACATATGAAATTTGAGAAAGATCCCTTCAATACTTTCTGAGAAATAGCGATAACAAACTTCAATTGTCAAAATCCAAGATGGCTGCCTGTCGGCCATGTTGTTTTCCAATTGGTCTCAAAAATGCAATATGCATAATTAGGCACCAAGGGGAACCTACATATGAAATTTCAGAAAGATTCCTTCATTACTGTCTGAGAAATAGCGATAACAATCTTCAATTGTCAAAAATCTAAGATGGCTGCCTGTCGGCCATGTTGTTTTACGATTGGTCTCAAAATGCAATATGCATAACTAGGCACCAAGGGGAACTTACATATTAAATTTGAGAAAGATCCCTTCAGTACTTTCTGAGAAATAGAGATAAACTTCAATTGTCAAAATCCAAGATGGCTGCCTGTCGGCCATGTTGTTTTACGATTGGTCTCAAAATGTAATATGCATAACTAGGCACCAAGGGGAACTTACATATTAAATTTGAGAAAGATCCCTTCAATACTTTCTGAGAAATAGCGATAACAAACTTCAATTGTCAAAATCCAAGATGGCTGCCTGTCGGCCAAGTTGTTTTCCAATTGGTCTCAAAATGCAATATTCATAATTAAGCACCAAGGGGAACCTACATATGAAATTTGAGAAAGATCCCTTCAGTACTTTCTCAGATATAGTGATAACAATCTTCAATTGTCAAAATCCAAGATGGCTGCCTGTCGGCCATGATGTTTTCCGATTGGTCTCAAAATGCAATATGCACACCAAGGCACCACGGGGAACCTACATATGACATTTGAGAAAGATCCCTTCAGTACTTTCTCAGAAATAGCGGTAACAAACTTCAATTGTCAAAATCCAAGATGGCTGCCTGTCGGCCATGTTGTTTTCCGATTGGTCTCAAAATGCAACATGCATAACTAGGCACCAAGGGAAACATTCATATGAAATTTGAGAAAGATACCTTCAGTACTTTCTCAGAAATAGCGGTAACAAACTTCAATTGTCAAAATCCAAGATGGCTGCCTGTCGGCCATGTTGTTTTCCGGTTGGTCTCAAAATGCAATATGCATAACTAAGCACCAAGGGAAACTTACATATGAAATTTGAGAAAGATCCCTTCAATCCTTTCTGAGAAATAGCGATAACAAACTTCAATTGTCAAAATCCAAGATGGCTGCCTGTCGGCCAAGTTGTTTTCCAATTGGTCTCAAAATACAATATTCATAATTAAGCACCAAGGGGAACCTACATATGAAATTTGAGAAAGATCCCTTCAGTACTTTCTCAGAAATAGTGATAACAATCTTCAATTGTCAAAATCCAAGATGGCTGCCTGTCGGCCATGATGTTTTCCGATTGGTCTCAAAATGCAATATGCACACCAAGGCACCACGGGGAACCTACATATGACATTTGAGAAAGATCCCTTCAGTACTTTCTCAGAAATAGCGGTAACAAACTTCAATTGTCAAAATCCAAGATGGCTGCCTGTCGGCCATGTTGTTTTCCGAATGGTCTCAAAATGCAACATGCATAACTAGGCACCAAGGGAAACATTCATATGAAATTTGAGAAAGATACCTTCAGTACTTTATCAGAAATAGCGGTAACAAACTTCAATTGTCAAAATCCAAGATGGTTGCCTGTCGGCCATGTTGTTTTTCGATTGGTTTCAAAATGCAATATGCATAACTAAGCACCAAGGGAAACTTACATATTAAATTTGAGAAAGATCCCTTCAGTACTTTCTCAGAAATAGCGATAAACTTCAATTGTCAAAATCCAAGATGCCTGCCAGTCGGCCATGTTGTTTTCCGATTGGTCTCAAAATGCAATATACATAACTAGGCACCAAGGGGAACATACATATGAAATTTCAGAAAGATTCCTTCATTACTGTCTGAGAAATAGCGATAACAATCTTCAATTGTCAAAAATCCAAGATGGCTGCCTCTCGGCCATGTTGTTTTACGATTGGTCTCAAAATGCAATATGCATAACTAGGCACCAAGGGGAACTTACATATTAAATTTGAGAAAGATCCCTTCAGTACTTTCTGAGAAATAGAGATAAACTTCAATTGTCAAAATCCAAGATGGCTGCCTGTCGGCCATGTTGTTTTACGATTGGTCTCAAAATGCAATATGCATAACTAGGCACCAAGGGGAACTTACATATTAAATTTGAGAAAGATCCCTTCAATACTTTCTGAGAAATAGCGATAACAAACTTCAATTGTCAAAATCCAAGATGGCTGCCTGTCGGCCATGTTGTTTTCCGGTTGGTCTCAAAATGCAATATGCATAACTAAGCACCAAGGGAAAGTTACATATGAAATTTGAGAAAGATCCCTTCAATACTTTCTGAGAAATAGCGATAACAAACTTCAATTGTCAAAATCCAAGATGGCTGCCTGTCGGCCATGTTGTTTTCCGGTTGGTCTCAAAATGCAATATGCATAACTAAGCACCAAATGGAAACTTACATATGAAATTTGAGAAAGATCCCTTCAATACTTTCTGAGAAATAGCGATAACAAACTTCAATTGTCAAAATCCAAGATGGCTGCCTGTCGGCCAAGTTGTTTTCCAATTGGTCTCAAAATGCAATATTCATAATTAAGCACCAAGGGGAACCTACATATGAAATTTGTGAAAGATCCCTTCAGTACTTTCTCAGAAATAGTGATAACAATCTTCAATTGTCAAAATCCAAGATGGCTGCCTGTCGGCCATGATGTTTTCCGATTGGTCTCAAAATGCAATATGCACACCAAGGCACCACTGGGAACCTACATATGACATTTGAGAAAGATCCCTTCAGTACTTTCTCAGAAATAGCGGTAACAAACTTCAATTGTCAAAATCCAAGATGGCTGCCTGTCGGCCATGTTGTTTTCCGATTGGTCTCAAAATGCAACATGCATAACTAGGCACCAAGGGAAACATTCATATGAAATTTGAGAAAGATACCTTCAGTACTTTCTCAGAAATAGCGATAACAAACTTCAATTGTCAAAATCCAAGATGGCTGCCTGTCGGCCATGTTGTTTTCCGGTTGGTCTCAAAATGCAATATGCATAACTAAGCACCAAGGGAAACTTACATATTAAATTTGAGAAAGATCCCTTCAGTACTTTCTCAGAAATAGCGATAAACTTCAATTGTCAAAATCCAAGATGCCTGCCAGTCGGCCATGTTGTTTTCCGATTGGTCTCAAAATGCAATATACATAACTAGGCACCAAGGGGAACATACATATGAAATTTCAGAAAGATTCCTTCATTACTGTCTGAGAAATAGCGATAACAATCTTCAATTGTCAAAAATCCAAGATGGCTGCCTCTCGGCCATGTTGTTTTACGATTGGTCTCAAAATGCAATATGCATAACTAGGCACCAAGGGGAACTTACATATTAAATTTGAGAAAGATCCCTTCAGTACTTTCTGAGAAATAGAGATAAACTTCAATTGTCAAAATCCAAGATGGCTGCCTGTCGGCCATGTTGTTTTACGATTGGTCTCAAAATGCAATATGCATAACTAGGCACCAAGGGGAACTTACATATTAAATTTGAGAAAGATCCCTTCAATACTCTCTGAGAAATAGCGATAACAAACTTCAATTGTCAAAATCCAAGATGGCTGCCTGTCGGCCATGTTGTTTTCCGGTTGGTCTCAAAATGCAATATGCATAACTAAGCACCAAGGGAAAGTTACATATGAAATTTGAGAAAGATCCCTTCAGTACTTTCTGAGAAATAGCGATAACAAACTTCAATTGTCAAAATCCAAGATGGCTGCCTGTCGGCCATGTTGTTTTCCGGTTGGTCTCAAAATGCAATATGCATAACTAAGCACCAAGGGAAACTTACATATGAAATTTGAGAAAGATCCCTTCAATACTTTCTGAGAAATAGCGATAACAAACTTCAATTGTCAAAATCCAAGATGGCTGCCTGTCGGCCAAGTTGTTTTCCAATTGGTCTCAAAATGCAATATTCATAATTAAGCACCAAGGGGAACCTACATATGAAATTTGAGAAAGATCCCTTCAGTACTTTCTCAGAAATAGTGATAACAATCTTCAATTGTCAAAATCCAAGATGGCTGCCTGTCGGCCATGATGTTTTCCGATTGGTCTCAAAATGCAATATGCACACCAAGGCACCACGGGGAACCTACATATGACATTTGAGAAAGATCCCTTCAGTACTTTCTCAGAAATAGCGATAACAAACTTCAATTGTCAAAATCCAAGATGGCTGCCTGTCGGCCATGTTGTTTTCCGATTGGTCTCAAAATGCAATATGCATAACTAGGCACCAAGGGGAACTTACATATTAAATTCGAGAAAGATCCCTTCAGTACTTTCTCAGAAATAGCGATAACAAACTTCAATTGTCGAAATCCAAGATGGCTGCCTGTCGGCCATGTTGTTTTCCAATTGGTCTCAAAATGCAATATGCATAATTAAGCACCAAGGGGAACCTACATATGAAATTTCAGAAAGATCCCTTCAGTTCTTTCTGAGAAATAGCGATAACAAACTTCAATTATCAAAATACAAGATGGCTGCCTGTCGGCCATGTTGTTTTCCGATTGGTCTCAAAATGCAATATGCATAACTAGGCACCAAGGGGAACCTATATATGAAATTTGAGAAAGATCCCTTCAGTTCTTTCTGAGAAATAGCGATAACAAACTTCAATTGTCAAAATCCAAGATGGCTGCCTGTCGGCCAAGTTGTTTTCCAATTGGTCTCAAAATGCAATATTCATAATTAAGCACCAAGGGGAACCTACATATGAAATTTGAGAAAGATCCCTTCAGTTCTTTCTCAGAAATAGTGATAACAATCTTCAATTGTCAAAATCCAAGATGGCTGCCTGTCGGCCATGATGTTTTCCGATTGGTCTCAAAATGCAATATGCATAACTAGGCACCAAGGGGAACTTACATATGAAATTTGAGAAAGATCCCTTCAATACTTTCTGAGAAATAGCGATAACAAACTTCAATTGTCAAAATACAAGATGGCTGCCTGTCGGCCATGTTGTTTTCCGGTTGGTCTCAAAATGCAATATGCATAACTAGGCACCAAGGGGAACTTACATATTAAATTTGAGAAAGATCCCTTCAGTACTTTCTGAGAAATAGAGATAAACTTCAATTGTCAAAATCCAAGATGGCTGCCTGTCGGCCAAGTTGTTTTCCAATTGGTCTCAAAATGCAATATTCATAATTAAGCACCAAGGGGAACCTACATATGAAATTTGAGAAAGATCCCTTCAGTACTTTCTCAGAAATAGTGATAACAATCTTCAATTGTCAAAATCCAAGATGGCTGCCTGTCGGCCATGATGTTTTCCGATTGGTCTCAAAATGCAATATGCACACCAAGGCACCACTGGGAACCTACATATGACATTTGAGAAAGATCCCTTCTGTACTTTCTCAGAAATAGCGGTAACAAACTTCAATTGTCAAAATCCAAGATGGCTGCCTGTCGGCCATGTTGTTTTCCGATTGGTCTCAAAATGCAACATGCATAACTAGGCACCAAGGGAAACATTCATATGAAATTTGAGAAAGATACCTTCAGTACTTTCTCAGAAATAGCGGTAACAAACTTCAATTGTCAAAATCCAAGATGGCTGCCTGTCGGCCATGTTGTTTTCCGGTTGGTCTCAAAATGCAATATGCATAACTAAGCACCAAGAGAAACTTACATATTAAATTTGAGAAAGATCCCTTCAATACTTTCTCAGAAATAGCGATAACAAACTTCAATTGTCAAAATCCAAGATGGCTGCCTGTCGGCCAAGTTGTTTTCCAATTGGTCTCAAAATGCAATATTCATAATTAAGCACCAAGGGGAACCTACATATGAAATTTGAGAAAGATCCCTTCAGTACTTTCTCAGAAATAGTGATAACAATCTTCAATTGTCAAAATCCAAGATGGCTGCCTGTCGGCCATGATGTTTTCCGATTGGTCTCAAAATGCAATATGCACACCAAGGCACCACGGGGAACCTACATATGACATTTGAGAAAGATCCCTTCAGTACTTTCTCAGAAATAGCGGTAACAAACTTCAATTGTCAAAATCCAAGATGGCTGCCTGTCGGCCATGTTGTTTTCCGATTGGTCTCAAAATGCAACATGCATAACTAGGCACCAAGGGAAACATTCATATGAAATTTGAGAAAGATACCTTCAGTACTTTCTCAGAAATAGCGGTAACAAACTTCAATTGTCAAAATCCAAGATGGTTGCCTGTCGGCCATGTTGTTTTTCGATTGGTTTCAAAATGCAATATGCATAACTAAGCACCAAGGGAAACTTACATATTAAATTTGAGAAAGATCCCTTCAGTACTTTCTCAGAAATAGCGATAAACTTCAATTGTCAAAATCCAAGATGCCTGCCAGTCGGCCATGTTGTTTTCCGATTGGTCTCAAAATGCAATATGCATAACTAGGCACCAAGGGGAACATACATATGGAATTTCAGAAAGATTCCTTCATTACTGTCTGAGAAATAGCGATAACAATCTTCAATTGTCAAAAATCCAACCAGGCACCAAGGGGAACTTACATATTAAATTTGAGAAAGATCCCTTCAGTACTTTCTCAGAAATAGCGATAAACTTCAATTGTCAAAATCCAAGATGGCTGCCTGTCGGCCATGTTGATTTCCGATTGGTCTCAAAATGCAATATGCATAACTAGGCACCAAGGGGAACTTACATATTAAATTTTAGAAAGATACCTTCAATACTTTCTGAGAAATAGCGATAACAAACTTCAATTGTCAAAATCCAAGATGGCTGCCTGTCGGCCATGTTGTTTTCCGATTGGTCTCAAAATGCAATATGCATAACTAGGCACCAAGGGGAACTTACATATGAAATTTGAGAAAGATTCCTTCAGTACTCTCTGAGGATTAGCGATAACAAGAATTGTTTACGGACGGAAGGACGGACCATGGACCACGGACGCAGGGCGATTTGAATAGCCCACCATCATCAGATGGTAGTTGCTACTCCTGCTTAGCGCTCAGCATATTTGTAGTGGAACGACTGGTTCGACTGTTGTCAGTATAATGTGACCGGATGGGGTGTCCTGCTGGGTGTCTTCGGCAGTATGCTTCAGTGAGGTAGCACTATAAATCGGCAAAAGTTCCGGCCTATCACAAGGAGACTTAACACGAACATACCGCAGCCTCTCATAACACACATACGCACTCACCACACGCATACATGTCGCACGCACGGGAGGCCGTCCTTGAATGACCTTAGCTGTTAATAGGACGTTAAACAAAATAAACCAAACCAAACCTTACAACATTAAGATAACGCAGCTGCTTTGACACTATAATACATATATATATGGACCATCATTTGGAAAATCGTACCAAGCCCCTGTGCTAATTCGTGGCGGACGCACTAGACGGTACTCAATGCTGTTTGTTGTTGACACTGTTGTATTGTACCAATAAACAATGTGAAAAAAATGTAGGATCTACCATCACGGCAGTGCAGTTTCAGACGGCAGATTTTTTATCATCATTTAATTATATAACACCTCGTTAATCCACTCGATACATTCGAAACTTACGCGCGGAAAGCGAGACTCCGTACTACCAAGGAATATGGCGAGATATTTGGTCTTTCCAGAACATGTTAAACAATAAATATCTTTAAAAAAGATAAACGGCAAAGTTTTAATGCTGGTGGTTAAAATGTAAAACTGATGGTGAAATAAATAAACGAACTAAAGCGTTTTATCACGAATAACAAAACTATATCAGTTTGAATCATTTTTGTTAATAATAAGACTGCTTTTGAATCAGGAATATGATTTTAATAATGTGTCATTTAAAAAGATAATCTACTTTTTCAGCTTGCATTCAATCTTATCTTTGTTTCGTTTTTAACTGCATATCTGCATTTTGCATTTACCGCTACATACTTCATCTTGACTAGTAACGCCACCTGTCGCGTCATATC
Organism: Pecten maximus; assembly: GCF_902652985.1. NCBI lineage: Eukaryota > Metazoa > Mollusca > Bivalvia > Pectinida > Pectinidae > Pecten > Pecten maximus. Next base: position 6,837,849 of record NC_047022.1, on the reverse strand, counting down.
CGGGGCCAAAAGATAATTATACGGCTATGCCAAATAACCGGTTAAACGTCTAAATAAAACAATGTGATGAGATGTTATATCCACGAGGTTCTACGGGTGATTGGCCATTTGTAACAATTCATGTTGAAGAATGGAAACTTCATGGTTTGACATCAAAAGTTGATGTTCATACCAAATAACTAACAAAAACAAATAACGAGGATGCAAACAAAAATGTCCCCATCGTTTGGTATGATGGAGTTTATCTTTCTCCGGTTACTATCCTTCCCTCCCAGATCTCACGATCGAGACCATATTCCGCTTCTCTCGTTCGTAATTGTTAATTGTAAAACCGTCAATGCATCACACATCGAAATAAAGATCTGTGTAAAACGTTTTGTTTTATTTTTATTTTTTTTATTTTTTTGACACAAAATTCCAGGTCCGCTCCTCGGGAATAAAATAATTGATGCCTATAAGCAACGTTAAATTTCCAATCCTGTCCTAGCTGTCTCTTAACATATTAAATACATTTACATTGTATATCATTTCTCAACTCTGTCATAATGAAAACTCAGTTTTGATAACTTCTGTGGGGATACCGCTACAATACAAAGAAATTATAACATTGCCTGTCATATCTTGTTATTGTTTTCTCCGTACATGTAAGTCACGTGCGATCGAAATTGATATTCACACATATACATGTAGTCACATGATTTGTACCATCGCTTCAAAAGCTGCTGGGGCCGGCCTAAACAGCCCCCTGACCCCCCGACCTATTCATTTGTGTCCCAAGTCCCCTTATATTTAGCATCAAATCCTGGAATTTCAGAAGCAAGATTTGATTTTTTCGGCATAGCCGTTTAATTTTCTTTTGGTCCCGGATATGACGTGACAGGTTGCGTTACTGGTCAAGATGAATTATGTGATTGGTCAATGTAGCGGTAAATGCAAAATGCAGATGTAAGCAGTTAAAAACGAAACAAAGATAAGATTGTATGCGGTAAATGCAAAATGCAGATGTACGGTTAAATACGAAACAAAGATAAGATTGAATGCAAGCTGAAAAAGTAGATTATCTTTTTAAATGACACATTATTAAAATCATATTCCTGATTTAAATGTAGTCTTATTATTAACAAAAATGATTCAAACTGATATAGTTTTGTTATTCGTGATAAAACGCTTTCGTTCGTTAATTTATTTCACCATCAGTTTTACATTATAACCACCAGCATTAAAACTATGCCGTTTATCTTTTTTAAAGATATTTCTTGTTTTCAACTAAAATTGCTGTCATGTTCCTTAAAACATCAGTTACATGAATAAATTTGTTGGAAATGTGGCTCCGACAGTCACAGAATGCAGTTGCAGTATTTTGTACCATTTCTTCGAAAGTTTCTGGGGACCTCGTTGCCGTAACACGACGTTTTGGGATGATTATTGCGACAATGGGTGATGTTTTCATGACGGTATGTGTAGGTAAAATACATTTATATATGAGTTTGAGTTTAAACATATTTTATTGTAACAAATTTACAACAGGATTGGGCACAAGTTATTACAACTTATAAACGCCCTCTCCTAACACAATGACATATAAATAATTACAAAATGCTATAAAATACATATTTAGTATTGAATAATAGATATATATTTTTAGAGAGAGAGAGAGAGAGAGAGGGGGGGGGGGGGAGATGGAGAGAGAGGGGGAGATGGAGAGAGAGATAATTAATGGATGGGCAATAAAAAAATGTAAAAAAAATAACACAAGCAACAATGGTATACATTCAATAACGTATAACGCACATTCTCATTTAAGACACAATGGATACACGTTTTACTTTGAAATATAAATCGATTGACTTCTTAAAAACTTTTACTGTCCTTTATGAAATGTTGAACACATAAGAATACTTCAGAATTAATATTAAAAGACATTTCTTGATTACTATACTGTTCTGCTTCACAAAGACTTGCATACATGCTAGATAAACGAAAAGTGCACTTGAATACCCAGCTGTTTTAAACAAATCAAAAAAGAATCACGCTTGCCGGTAAAGTATAACCGTTTATCAATACCATGTGTTTTACAGTAAAAGGTACCAATGGAACACCTCCACGTATCAGTGCAACAACCCACTAAGGAGGATAAAAATAATAACTAGAGAAATACGTGTGAAGGTGGCCAGAGGTAGCTACATATTCATAAGGGTAATGCACCATCCGATTAATCAGTTTTGTTGGGTAGGAAGAGATAGAGAGATAACAGAAATTTGAGAAAAGAGAAAAGCAAAGATGTATTAGGAACAGAAAAAGAACAAAGGAAAAACCAGGTCGACTGGAAAAAGATATTTGGAGGAAATATAAGAGAAGATGCATGAGGATCCGATATGTGTTCGCGTCGACCCGGGTCGGGGCGACACTATAATAGTGTAAAGAATGTAACAATAATAATGCTCAGATGAAAAAGGAGAAAAACATAGATGTCTATTGACTATACGTATTCATAACACATAATAGCACGACAAATGTAAACAAATCCTAAGTACCCTACAAATGTACATGAAATTTAATATCTAATAAAAAGATAGAAATGTTTAATCCTAATTGATGAGGGAAAAACCTTATTGGAAGAACAAATATGAATAAAGAGAAAACAAACATATAAATATCATGGTGATACACACAGATAATTTACATGTATAATGGTATTTCTCATCAACAAAAAAACACATGTATAAATTTGGGCAAAACAAATTTAGGAAAAAATTTTTATCACAAAAAAAATTATGTACACTTTTTAAAACAAAAACAAAAAAAAAAAA
>NC_047022.1:6684533-6834539 GCF_902652985.1 Pecten maximus | reverse complement strand
CTTTAAAATCGAAAAACTTCAATTTCAAAACCCAAAATTTTTTGTCCCTTTTTTTGTGGAAAAGGGAAATGCAAATAGGCACCAAGGGAAAAAAAATTTTAAAAAATTAGACTTTTCCCGAAACTACAAACTTCAATTGGCAAAATCCAAGATGGCTGCCTGTCGGCCATGTTGTTTTCCGATTTATCTCAAAACGCAATATGCGCACCAAGGCACCAAGGGGAACCTACATATGACATTTGAGAAAGATCCCTTCAGTACTTTCTCAGAAATAGCGGTAACAAACTTCAATTGTCAAAATCCAAGATGGCTGCCTGTTGGCCATGTTGTTTTCCAATTGGTCTCAAAATGCAATATGCATAATTAAGCACCAAGGGGAACCCACATATGAAATTTCAGAAAGATCCCTTCAGTTCTATCTGAGAAAAAGCGATAACAAACTTCAATTATCAAAATCCAAGATAGCTGCCTGTCGGCCATGTTGTTTTCCGATTGGTCTCAAAATGCAATATGCGTAACTAGGCACCAAGGGAAACTTACATATTAAATTTGAGAAAGATCCCTTTAGTGCTTTCTGACAAATAGCGATAAATTTCAATTGTCAAAATCCAAAATGGCTGCCTATCGGCCATGATGTTTTCCGATTGGTCTCAAAATGCAATATGCATAACTAGGCACAAAGGGGAACATACATATGAAATTTCAGAAAGATTCCTTCATTACTGTCTGAGAAATAGCGATAACAATCTTCAATTGTCAAAATTCCAAGATGGCTGCCTGTCGGCAATATGCATAACTAGGCACCAAGGGGAATTTACATATTAAATTTGAGAAAGATCCCTTCAGTACTTTCTGAGAAATAGCGATAAACTTCAATTGTCAAAAAAAAGATGGCTGCCTGTCGGCCATGTTGTTTTCCGATGGTCTCAAAATGCAATATGCATAACTAGGCACCAAGGGGAACATACATATGAAATTTCAGAAAGATTCCTTCATTACTGTCTGAGAAATAGCGATAACAATCTTCAATTGTCAAAATTCCAAGATGGCTGCCTGTCGGCCATGATGTATTACGATTGGTCTCAAAATGCAATATGCATAACTAGGCACCAAGGGGAACTTACATATTAAATTTAAGAAAGATCCCTTCAATACTTTCTCAGAAATAGCGATAACAAACTTCAATTGGCAAAATCCAAGATGGCTGCCTGTCGGCCATGTTGTTTTCCGATTTATCTCAAAATGCAATATGCATAACTAGGCACCAAGGGGAACTAACATATTAAATTCGAGAAAGATCCCTTCAGTACTTTCTCAGAAATAGCGGTAACAAACTTCAATTGTCAAAATCCAAGATGGCTGCCTGTCGGCCATGATGTTTTCCGATCGGTCTAAAAATGCAATATGCGCACCAACGCACCAAGGGGAACCTACATATGACATTTGAGAAAGATCCCTTCAGTACTTTCTCAGAAATAGCGGTAACAAACTTCAATTGTCAAAATCCAAGATGGCTGCCTGTTGGCCATGTTGTTTTCCAATTGGTCTCAAAATGCAATATGCATAATTAAGCACCAAGGGGAACCCACATATGAAATTTCAGAAAGATCCCTTCAGTTCTTTCTGAGAAAAAGCGATAACAAACTTCAATTATCAAAATCCACGATGGCTGCCTGTCGGCCATGTTGTTTTCCGATTGGTCTCAAAATGCAATATGCATAACTAGGCACCAAGGGGAACATACATATGAAATTTGAAAAAGATTCCTTCATTACTGTCTGAGAAATAGCGATAACAATCTTCAATTGTCAAAAATCCAAGATGGCTGCCTGTCGGCCATGATGTTTTCCGATTTATCTCAAAATGCAATATGCATAACTAGGCACCAAGGGGAACTTACATATTAAATTCGAGAAAGATCCCTTCAGTACTTTCTCAGAAATAGCGGTAACAATCTTCAATTGTCAAAATCCAAGATGGCTGCCTGTTGGCCATGTTGTTTTCCAATTGGTCTCAAAATGCAATATGCATAATTAAGCACCAAGGGGAACCCACATATGAAATTTCAGAAAGATCCCTTCAGTTCTTTCTGAGAAAAAGCGATAACAAACTTCAATTATCAAAATCCAAGATGGCTGCCTGTCGGCCATGTTGTTTTCCGATTGGTCTCAAAATGCAATATGCATAACTAGGCACCAAGGGAAACTTACATATTAAATTTGAGAAAGATCCCTTTAGGACTTTCTGAGAAATAGCGATAAACTTCAATTGTCAAAATCCAAGATGGCTGCCTATCGGCCATGATGTTTTCCGATTGGTCTCAAAATGCAATATGCATAACTAGGCACAAAGGGGAACATACAAATGAAATTTCAGAAAGAATCCTTCATTACTGTCTGAGAAATAGCGATAACAATCTTAAATTGTCAAAATTCCAAAATGGCTGCCTGTCGGCAATATGCATAACTAGGCACCAAGGGGAACTTACATATTAAATTTGAGAAAGATCCCTTCAATACTTTCTCAGAAATAGCGATAACAAACTTCCATTGGCAAAATCTAAGATGGCTGCCTGTCGGCCATGTTGTTTTCCGATTTATCTCAAAATGCAATATGCATAACTAGGCACCAAGGGGAACTTACATATTAAATTCGAGAAAGATCCCTTCAGTACTTTCTCAGAAATAGCGGTAACAAACTTCAATTGTCAAAATCCAAGATGGCTGCCTGTCGGCCATGATGTTTTCCGATCGGTCTAAAAATGCAATATGCGCACCAACGCACCAAGGGGAACCTACATATTAAATTTGAGAAAGATCCCTTCAGTACTTTCTGAGAAATAGCGATAAACCTCAATTGTCAAAAAAAAAGATGGCTGCCTGTCGGCTATGTTGTTTTCCGATTGGTCTCAAAATGCAATATGCATAACTAGGCACAAAGGGGAACATACATATGAAATTTCAGAAAGATTCCTTCATTACTGTCTGAGAAATAGCGATAACAATCTTCAATTGTCAAAATTCCAAGATGGCTGCCTGTCGGCCATGATGTATTACGATTGGTCTCAAAATGCAATACGCATAACTAGGCACCAAGAGGAACTTACATATTAAATTTGAGAAAGATCCCTTCAATACTTTCTCGGAAATAGCGATAACAAACTTCAATTGTCAAAATCCAAGATGGCTGCCTGTCGGCCATGTTGTTTTCCGATTGGTCTAAAAACGCAATATGCGCACCAAGGCACCAAGGGGAACCTACATATGACATTTGAGAAAGATCCCTTCAGTACTTTCTCAGAAATAGCGGTAACAAACTTCAATTGTCAAAATCCAAGATGGCTGCCTGTTGGCCATGTTGTTTTCCAATTGGTCTCAAAATGCAATATGCATAATTAAGCACCAAGGGGAACCCACATATGAAATTTCAGAAAGATCCCTTCAGTTCTATCTGAGAAAAAGCGATAACAAACTTCAATTATCAAAATCCAAGATGGCTGCCTGTCGGCCATGTTGTTTTCCGATTGGTCTCAAAATGCAATATGCGTAACTAGGCACCAAGGGAAACTTACATATTAAATTTGAGAAAGATCCCTTTAGTGCTTTCTGAGAAATAGCGATAAATTTCAATTGTCAAAATCCAAAATGGCTGCCTATCGGCCATGATGTTTTCCGATTGGTCTCAAAATGCAATATGCATAACTAGGCACAAAGGGGAACATACATATGAAATTTCAGAAAGATTCCTTCATTACTGTCTGAGAAATAGCGATAACAATCTTCAATTGTCAAAATTCCAAGATGGCTGCCTGTCGGCAATATGCATAACTAGGCACCAAGGGGAATTTACATATTAAATTCGAGAAAGATCCCTTCAGTACTTTCTCAGAAATAGCGGTAACAAACTTCAATTGTCAAAATCCAAGATGGCTGCCTGTCGGCCATGATGTTTTCCGATCGGTCTAAAAATGCAATATGCGCACCAACGCACCAAGGGGAACCTACATATGACATTTGAGAAAGATCCCTTCAGTACTTTCTCAGAAATAGCGGTAACAAACTTCAATTGTCAAAATCCAAGATGGCTGCCTGTTGGCCATGTTGTTTTCCAATTGGTCTCAAAATGCAATATGCATAATTAAGCACCAAGGGGAACCCACATATGAAATTTCAGAAAGATCCCTTCAGTTCTTTCTGAGAAAAAGCGATAACAAACTTCAATTATCAAAATCCAAGATGGCTGCCTGTCGGCCATGTTGTTTTCCGATTGGTCTCAAAATGCAATATGCATAACTAGGCACCAAGGGGAACATACATATGAAATTTGAAAAAGATTCCTTCATTACTGTCTGAGAAATAGCGATAACAATCTTCAATTGTCAAAAATCCAAGATGGCTGCCTGTCGGCCATGATGTTTTCCGATTTATCTCAAAATGCAATATACATAACTAGGCACCAAGGGGAACTTACATATTAAATTCGAGAAAGATCCCTTCAGTACTTTCTCAGAAATAGCGGTAACAAACTTTAATTGTCAAAATCCAAGATAGCTGCCTGTCGGCCATGTTGTTTTCCGATTGGTCTCAAAATGCAATATGCGTAACTAGGCACCAAGGGAAACTTACATATTAAATTTGAGAAAGATCCCTTTAGTGCTTTCTGAGAAATAGCGATAAATTTCAATTGTCAAAATCCAAAATGGCTGCCTATCGGCCATGATGTTTTCCGATTGGTCTCAAAATGCAATATGCATAACTAGGCACAAAGGGGAACATACATATGAAATTTCAGAAAGATTCCTTCATTACTGTCTGAGAAATAGCGATAACAATCTTCAATTGTCAAAATTCCAAGATGGCTGCCTGTCGGCAATATGCATAACTAGGCACCAAGGGGAATTTACATATTAAATTTGAGAAAGATCCCTTCAGTACTTTCTGAGAAATAGCGATAAACTTCAATTGTCAAAAAAAAGATGGCTGCCTGTCGGCCATGTTGTTTTCCGATGGTCTCAAAATGCAATATGCATAACTAGGCACCAAGGGGAACATACATATGAAATTTCAGAAAGATTCCTTCATTACTGTCTGAGAAATAGCGATAACAATCTTCAATTGTCAAAATTCCAAGATGGCTGCCTGTCGGCAATATGCATAACTAGGCACCAAGGGGAACTTACATATTAAATTTGAGAAAGATCCCTTCAGTACTTTCTGAGAAATAACGATAAACTTCAATTGTCAAAATCCAAGATGGCTGCCTGTCGGCCATGTTGTTTTCCGATTGGTCTCAAAATACAATATGCATAACTAGGCACAAAGGGGAACATACATATGAAATTTGAGAAAGATTCCTTCATTACTGTCTGAGAAATAGCGATAATAACCTTCAATTGTCCAAAATCCAAGATGGCTGCCTGTCGGCCATGATGTATTACGATTGGTCTCAAAATGCAATATGCATAACTAAGCACCAAGGGGAACATACATATTAAATTTGAGAAAGATCCCTTCAATACTTTCTCAGAAATAGCGATAACAAACTTCAATTGTCAAAATCCAAGATGGTTGCCTGTCGGCCATGTTGTTTTGCGATTGGTCTCAAAATGCAATATGCATAACTAGGCACCAAGGGAAACTTACATATTAAATTTGAGAAAGATACCTTCAGTACTTTCTCAGAAATAGCGATAACAAACTTCAATTGGCAAAATCCAAGATGGCTGCCTGTCGGCCATGTTGTTTTCCGATTTATCTCAAAACGCAATATGCGCACCAAGGCACCAAGGGGAACCTACATATGACATTTGAGAAAGATCCCTTCAGTACTTTCTCAGAAATAGCGGTAACAAACTTCAATTGTCAAAATCCAAGATGGCTGCCTGTTGGCCATGTTGTTTTCCAATTGGTCTCAAAATGCAATATGCATAATTAAGCACCAAGGGGAACCCACATATGAAATTTCAGAAAGATCCCTTCAGTTCTATCTGAGAAAAAGCGATAACAAACTTCAATTATCAAAATCCAAGATAGCTGCCTGTCGGCCATGTTGTTTTCCGATTGGTCTCAAAATGCAATATGCGTAACTAGGCACCAAGGGAAACTTACATATTAAATTTGAGAAAGATCCCTTTAGTGCTTTCTGAGAAATAGCGATAAATTTCAATTGTCAAAATCCAAAATGGCTGCCTATCGGCCATGATGTTTTCCGATTGGTCTCAAAATGCAATATGCATAACTAGGCACAAAGGGGAACATACATATGAAATTTCAGAAAGATTCCTTCATTACTGTCTGAGAAATAGCGATAACAATCTTCAATTGTCAAAATTCCAAGATGGCTGCCTGTCGGCAATATGCATAACTAGGCACCAAGGGGAATTTACATATTAAATTCGAGAAAGATCCCTTCAGTACTTTCTCAGAAATAGCGGTAACAAACTTCAATTGTCAAAATCCAAGATGGCTGCCTGTCGGCCATGATGTTTTCCGATCGGTCTAAAAATGCAATATGCGCACCAACGCACCAAGGGGAACCTACATATGACATTTGAGAAAGATCCCTTCAGTACTTTCTCAGAAATAGCGGTAACAAACTTCAATTGTCAAAATCCAAGATGGCTGCCTGTTGGCCATGTTGTTTTCCAATTGGTCTCAAAATGCAATATGCATAATTAAGCACCAAGGGGAACCCACATATGAAATTTCAGAAAGATCCCTTCAGTTCTTTCTGAGAAAAAGCGATAACAAACTTCAATTATCAAAATCCAAGATGGCTGCCTGTCGGCCATGTTGTTTTCCGATTGGTCTCAAAATGCAATATGCATAACTAGGCACCAAGGGGAACATACATATGAAATTTGAAAAAGATTCCTTCAGTACTGTCTGAGAAATAGCGATAACAATCTTCAATTGTCAAAAATCCAAGATGGCTGCCTGTCGGCCATGATGTTTTCCGATTTATCTCAAAATGCAATATGCATAACTAGGCACCAAGGGGAACTTACATATTAAATTCGAGAAAGATCCCTTCAGTACTTTCTCAGAAATAGCGGTAACAAACTTTAATTGTCAAAATCCAAGATAGCTGCCTGTCGGCCATGTTGTTTTCCGATTGGTCTCAAAATGCAATATGCGTAACTAGGCACCAAGGGAAACTTACATATTAAATTTGAGAAAGATCCCTTTAGTGCTTTCTGAGAAATAGCGATAAATTTCAATTGTCAAAATCCAAAATGGCTGCCTATCGGCCATGATGTTTTCCGATTGGTCTCAAAATGCAATATGCATAACTAGGCACAAAGGGGAACATACATATGAAATTTCAGAAAGATTCCTTCATTACTGTCTGAGAAATAGCGATAACAATCTTCAATTGTCAAAATTCCAAGATGGCTGCCTGTCGGCAATATGCATAACTAGGCACCAAGGGGAATTTACATATTAAATTTGAGAAAGATCCCTTCAGTACTTTCTGAGAAATAGCGATAAACTTCAATTGTCAAAAAAAAGATGGCTGCCTGTCGGCCATGTTGTTTTCCGATGGTCTCAAAATGCAATATGCATAACTAGGCACCAAGGGGAACATACATATGAAATTTCAGAAAGATTCCTTCATTACTGTCTGAGAAATAGCGATAACAATCTTCAATTGTCAAAATTCCAAGATGGCTGCCTGTCGGCCATGATGTATTACGATTGGTCTCAAAATGCAATATGCATAACTAGGCACCAAGGGGAACTTACATATTAAATTTAAGAAAGATCCCTTCAATACTTTCTCAGAAATAGCGATAACAAACTTCAATTGGCAAAATCCAAGATGGCTGCCTGTCGGCCATGTTGTTTTCCGATTTATCTCAAAATGCAATATGCATAACTAGGCACCAAGGGGAACTAACATATTAAATTCGAGAAAGATCCCTTCAGTACTTTCTCAGAAATAGCGGTAACAAACTTCAATTGTCAAAATCCAAGATGGCTGCCTGTCGGCCATGATGTTTTCCGATCGGTCTAAAAATGCAATATGCGCACCAACGCACCAAGGGGAACCTACATATGACATTTGAGAAAGATCCCTTCAGTACTTTCTCAGAAATAGCGGTAACAAACTTCAATTGTCAAAATCCAAGATGGCTGCCTGTTGGCCATGTTGTTTTCCAATTGGTCTCAAAATGCAATATGCATAATTAAGCACCAAGGGGAACCCACATATGAAATTTCAGAAAGATCCCTTCAGTTCTTTCTGAGAAAAAGCGATAACAAACTTCAATTATCAAAATCCACGATGGCTGCCTGTCGGCCATGTTGTTTTCCGATTGGTCTCAAAATGCAATATGCATAACTAGGCACCAAGGGGAACATACATATGAAATTTGAAAAAGATTCCTTCATTACTGTCTGAGAAATAGCGATAACAATCTTCAATTGTCAAAATTCCAAGATGGCTGCCTGTCGGCCATGATGTTTTCCGATTTATCTCAAAATGCAATATGCATAACTAGGCACCAAGGGGAACTTACATATTAAATTCGAGAAAGATCCCTTCAGTACTTTCTCAGAAATAGCGGTAACAATCTTCAATTGTCAAAATCCAAGATGGCTGCCTGTTGGCCATGTTGTTTTCCAATTGGTCTCAAAATGCAATATGCATAATTAAGCACCAAGGGGAACCCACATATGAAATTTCAGAAAGATCCCTTCAGTTCTTTCTGAGAAAAAGCGATAACAAACTTCAATTATCAAAATCCAAGATGGCTGCCTGTCGGCCATGTTGTTTTCCGATTGGTCTCAAAATGCAATATGCATAACTAGGCACCAAGGGAAACTTACATATTAAATTTGAGAAAGATCCCTTTAGGACTTTCTGAGAAATAGCGATAAACTTCAATTGTCAAAATCCAAGATGGCTGCCTATCGGCCATGATGTTTTCCGATTGGTCTCAAAATGCAATATGCATAACTAGGCACAAAGGGGAACATACAAATGAAATTTCAGAAAGAATCCTTCATTACTGTCTGAGAAATAGCGATAACAATCTTAAATTGTCAAAATTCCAAAATGGCTGCCTGTCGGCAATATGCATAACTAGGCACCAAGGGGAACTTACATATTAAATTTGAGAAAGATCACTTCAATACTTTCTCAGAAATAGCGATAACAAACTTCCATTGGCAAAATCTAAGATGGCTGCCTGTCGGCCATGTTGTTTTCCGATTTATCTCAAAATGCAATATGCATAACTAGGCACCAAGGGGAACTTACATATTAAATTCGAGAAAGATCCCTTCAGTACTTTCTCAGAAATAGCGGTAACAAACTTCAATTGTCAAAATCCAAGATGGCTGCCTGTCGGCCATGATGTTTTCCGATCGGTCTAAAAATGCAATATGCGCACCAACGCACCAAGGGGAACCTACATATGACATTTGAGAAAGATCCCTTCAGTACTTTCTGAGAAATAGCGATAAACCTCAATTGTCAAAAAAAAAGATGGCTGCCTGTCGGCCATGTTGTTTTCCGATTGGTCTCAAAATGCAATATGCATAACTAGGCACAAAGGGGAACATACATATGAAATTTCAGAAAGATTCCTTCATTACTGTCTGAGAAATAGCGATAACAATCTTCAATTGTCAAAATTCCAAGATGGCTGCCTGTCGGCCATGATGTATTACGATTGGTCTCAAAATGCAATACGCATAACTAGGCACCAAGAGTAACTTACATATTAAATTTGAGAAAGATCACTGCAATACTTTCTCGGAAATAGCGATAACAAACTTCAATTGTCAAAATCCAAGATGGCTGCCTGTCGGCCATGTTGTTTTCCGATTGGTCTAAAAACGCAATATGCGCACCAAGGCACCAAGGGGAACCTACATATGACATTTGAGAAAGATCCCTTCAGTACTTTCTCAGAAATAGCGGTAACAAACTTCAATTGTCAAAATCCAAGATGGCTGCCTGTTGGCCATGTTGTTTTCCAATTGGTCTCAAAATGCAATATGCATAATTAAGCACCAAGGGGAACCCACATATGAAATTTCAGAAAGATCCCTTCAGTTCTATCTGAGAAAAAGCGATAACAAACTTCAATTATCAAAATCCAAGATAGCTGCCTGTCGGCCATGTTGTTTTCCGATTGGTCTCAAAATGCAATATGCGTAACTAGGCACCAAGGGAAACTTACATATTAAATTTGAGAAAGATCCCTTTAGTGCTTTCTGAGAAATAGCGATAAATTTCAATTGTCAAAATCCAAAATGGCTGCCTATCGGCCATGATGTTTTCCGATTGGTCTCAAAATGCAATATGCATAACTAGGCACAAAGGGGAACATACATATGAAATTTCAGAAAGATTCCTTCATTACTGTCTGAGAAATAGCGATAACAATCTTCAATTGTCAAAATTCCAAGATGGCTGCCTGTCGGCAATATGCATAACTAGGCACCAAGGGGAATTTACATATTAAATTCGAGAAAGATCCCTTCAGTACTTTCTCAGAAATAGCGGTAACAAACTTCAATTGTCAAAATCCAAGATGGCTGCCTGTCGGCCATGATGTTTTCCGATCGGTCTAAAAATGCAATATGCGCACCAACGCACCAAGGGGAACCTACATATGACATTTGAGAAAGATCCCTTCAGTACTTTCTCAGAAATAGCGGTAACAAACTTCAATTGTCAAAATCCAAGATGGCTGCCTGTTGGCCATGTTGTTTTCCAATTGGTCTCAAAATGCAATATGCATAATTAAGCACCAAGGGGAACCTACATATGAAATTTCAGAAAGATCCCTTCAGTTCTTTCTGAGAAAAAGCGATAACAAACTTCAATTATCAAAATCCAAGATGGCTGCCTGTCGGCCATGTTGTTTTCCGATTGGTCTCAAAATGCAATATGCATAACTAGGCACCAAGGGGAACATACATATGAAATTTGAAAAAGATTCCTTCAGTACTGTCTGAGAAATAGCGATAACAATCTTCAATTGTCAAAAATCCAAGATGGCTGCCTGTCGGCCATGATGTTTTCCGATTTATCTCAAAATGCAATATGCATAACTAGGCACCAAGGGGAACTTACATATTAAATTCGAGAAAGATCCCTTCAGTACTTTCTCAGAAATAGCGGTAACAAACTTTAATTGTCAAAATCCAAGATAGCTGCCTGTCGGCCATGTTGTTTTCCGATTGGTCTCAAAATGCAATATGCGTAACTAGGCACCAAGGGAAACTTACATATTAAATTCGAGAAAGATCCCTTCAGTACTTTCTCAGAAATAGCGGTAACAAACTTCAATTGTCAAAATCCAAGATGGCTGCCTGTCGGCCATGATGTTTTCCGATCGGTCTAAAAATGCAATATGCGCACCAACGCACCAAGGGGAACCTACATATGACATTTGAGAAAGATCCCTTCAGTACTTTCTGAGAAATAGCGATAAACCTCAATTGTCAAAAAAAAAGATGGCTGCCTGTCGGCCATGTTGTTTTCCGATTGGTCTCAAAATGCAATATGCATAACTAGGCACAAAGGGGAACATACATATGAAATTTCAGAAAGATTCCTTCATTACTGTCTGAGAAATAGCGATAACAATCTTCAATTGTCAAAATTCCAAGATGGCTGCCTGTCGGCCATGATGTATTACGATTGGTCTCAAAATGCAATACGCATAACTAGGCACCAAGAGTAACTTACATATTAAATTTGAGAAAGATCACTTCAATACTTTCTCGGAAATAGCGATAACAAACTTCAATTGTCAAAATCCAAGATGGCTGCCTGTCGGCCATGTTGTTTTCCGATTGGTCTAAAAACGCAATATGCGCACCAAGGCACCAAGGGGAACCTACATATGACATTTGAGAAAGATCCCTTCAGTACTTTCTCAGAAATAGCGGTAACAAACTTCAATTGTCAAAATCCAAGATGGCTGCCTGTTGGCCATGTTGTTTTCCAATTGGTCTCAAAATGCAATATGCATAATTAAGCACCAAGGGGAACCCACATATGAAATTTCAGAAAGATCCCTTCAGTTCTATCTGAGAAAAAGCGATAACAAACTTCAATTATCAAAATCCAAGATAGCTGCCTGTCGGCCATGTTGTTTTCCGATTGGTCTCAAAATGCAATATGCGTAACTAGGCACCAAGGGAAACTTACATATTAAATTTGAGAAAGATCCCTTTAGTGCTTTCTGAGAAATAGCGATAAATTTCAATTGTCAAAATCCAAAATGGCTGCCTATCGGCCATGATGTTTTCCGATTGGTCTCAAAATGCAATATGCATAACTAGGCACAAAGGGGAACATACATATGAAATTTCAGAAAGATTCCTTCATTACTGTCTGAGAAATAGCGATAACAATCTTCAATTGTCAAAATTCCAAGATGGCTGCCTGTCGGCAATATGCATAACTAGGCACCAAGGGGAATTTACATATTAAATTCGAGAAAGATCCCTTCAGTACTTTCTCAGAAATAGCGGTAACAAACTTCAATTGTCAAAATCCAAGATGGCTGCCTGTCGGCCATGATGTTTTCCGATCGGTCTAAAAATGCAATATGCGCACCAACGCACCAAGGGGAACCTACATATGACATTTGAGAAAGATCCCTTCAGTACTTTCTCAGAAATAGCGGTAACAAACTTCAATTGTCAAAATCCAAGATGGCTGCCTGTTGGCCATGTTGTTTTCCAATTGGTCTCAAAATGCAATATGCATAATTAAGCACCAAGGGGAACCCACATATGAAATTTCAGAAAGATCCCTTCAGTTCTTTCTGAGAAAAAGCGATAACAAACTTCAATTATCAAAATCCAAGATGGCTGCCTGTCGGCCATGTTGTTTTCCGATTGGTCTCAAAATGCAATATGCATAACTAGGCACCAAGGGGAACATACATATGAAATTTGAAAAAGATTCCTTCAGTACTGTCTGAGAAATAGCGATAACAATCTTCAATTGTCAAAAATCCAAGATGGCTGCCTGTCGGCCATGATGTTTTCCGATTTATCTCAAAATGCAATATGCATAACTAGGCACCAAGGGGAACTTACATATTAAATTCGAGAAAGATCCCTTCAGTACTTTCTCAGAAATAGCGGTAACAAACTTTAATTGTCAAAATCCAAGATAGCTGCCTGTCGGCCATGTTGTTTTCCGATTGGTCTCAAAATGCAATATGCGTAACTAGGCACCAAGGGAAACTTACATATTAAATTTGAGAAAGATCCCTTTAGTGCTTTCTGAGAAATAGCGATAAATTTCAATTGTCAAAATCCAAAATGGCTGCCTATCGGCCATGATGTTTTCCGATTGGTCTCAAAATGCAATATGCATAACTAGGCACAAAGGGGAACATACATATGAAATTTCAGAAAGATTCCTTCATTACTGTCTGAGAAATAGCGATAACAATCTTCAATTGTCAAAATTCCAAGATGGCTGCCTGTCGGCAATATGCATAACTAGGCACCAAGGGGAATTTACATATTAAATTTGAGAAAGATCCCTTCAGTACTTTCTGAGAAATAGCGATAAACTTCAATTGTCAAAAAAAAGATGGCTGCCTGTCGGCCATGTTGTTTTCCGATGGTCTCAAAATGCAATATGCATAACTAGGCACCAAGGGGAACATACATATGAAATTTCAGAAAGATTCCTTCATTACTGTCTGAGAAATAGCGATAACAATCTTCAATTGTCAAAATTCCAAGATGGCTGCCTGTCGGCCATGATGTATTACGATTGGTCTCAAAATGCAATATGCATAACTAGGCACCAAGGGGAACTTACATATTAAATTTGAGAAAGATCCCTTCAATACTTTCTCAGAAATAGCGATAACAAACTTCAATTGGCAAAATCCAAGATGGCTGCCTGTCGGCCATGTTGTTTTCCGATTTATCTCAAAATGCAATATGCATCACTAGGCACCAAGGGCAACTTACATATTAAATTCGAGAAAGATCCCTTCAGTACTTTCTCAGAAATAGCCGTAACAAACTTCAATTGTCGAAATCCAAGATGGCTGCCTGTCGGCCATGATGTTTTCCGATTGGTCTAAAAATGCAATATGCGCACCAACGCACCAAGGGGAACCTACATATGACATTTGAGAAAGATCCCTTCAGTACTTTCTCAGAAATAGCGGTAACAAACTTCAATTGTCAAAATCCAAGATGGCTGCCTGTTGGCCATGTTGTTTTCCAATTGGTCTCAAAATGCAATATGCATACTTAAGCACCAAGGGGAACCCACATATGAAATTTCAGAAAGATCCCTTCAGTTCTTTCTGAGAAAAAGCGATAACAAACTTCAATTATCAAAATCCAAGATGGCTGCCTGTCGGCCATGTTGTTTTCCGATTGGTCTCAAAATGCAATATGCATAACCAGGCACCAAGGGAAACTTACATATTAAATTTGAGAAAGATCCCTTCAGTACTTTCTGAGAAATAGCGATAAACTTCAATTGTCAAAATCCAAGATGGCTGTGTGTCGGCCATGTTGTTTTCCGATTGGTCTCAAAATGCAATATGCATAACTAGGCACCAAGGGGAACATACATATGAAATTTCAGAAAGATTCCTTCATTACTGTCTGAGAAATAGCGATAACAATCTTCAATTGTCAAAATTCCAAGATGGCTGCCTGTCGGCAATATGCATAACTAGGCACCAAGGGGAACTTACATATTAAATTTGAGAAAGATCCCTTCAGTACTTTCTGAGAAATAACGATAAACTTCAATTGTCAAAATCCAAGATGGCTGCCTGTCGGCCATGTTGTTTTCCGATTGGTCTCAAAATACAATATGCATAACTAGGCACAAAGGGGAACATCCATATGAAATTTGAGAAAGATTCCTTCATTACTGTCTGAGAAATAGCGATAATAACCTTCAATTGTCCAAAATCCAAGATGGCTGCCTGTCGGCCATGATGTATTACGATTGGTCTCAAAATGCAATATGCATAACTAAGCACCAAGGGGAACATACATATTAAATTTGAGAAAGATCCCTTCAATACTTTCTCAGAAATAGCGATAACAATCTTCAATTGTCAAAATCCAAGATGGTTGCCTGTCGGCCATGTTGTTTTGCGATTGGTCTCAAAATGCAATATGCATAACCAGGCACCAAGGGAAACTTACATATTAAATTTGAGAAAGATCCCTTCAGTACTTTCTGAGAAATAGCGATAAACTTCAATTGTCAAAATCCAAGATGGCTGTGTGTCGGCCATGTTGTTTTCCGATTGGTCTCAAAATGCAATATGCATAACTAGGCACCAAGGGGAACATACATATGAAATTTCAGAAAGATTCCTTCATTACTGTCTGAGAAATAGCGATAACAATCTTCAATTGTCAAAATTCCAAGATGGCTGCCTGTCGGCAATATGCATAACTAGGCACCAAGGGGAACTTACATATTAAATTTGAGAAAGATCCCTTCAGTACTTTCTGAGAAATAACGATAAACTTCAATTGTCAAAATCCAAGATGGCTGCCTGTCGGCCATGTTGTTTTCCGATTGGTCTCAAAATACAATATGCATAACTAGGCACAAAGGGGAACATCCATATGAAATTTGAGAAAGATTCCTTCATTACTGTCTGAGAAATAGCGATAATAACCTTCAATTGTCCAAAATCCAAGATGGCTGCCTGTCGGCCATGATGTATTACGATTGGTCTCAAAATGCAATATGCATAACTAAGCACCAAGGGGAACATACATATTAAATTTGAGAAAGATCCCTTCAATACTTTCTCAGAAATAGCGATAACAATCTTCAATTGTCAAAATCCAAGATGGTTGCCTGTCGGCCATGTTGTTTTGCGATTGGTCTCAAAATGCAATATGCATAACTAGGCACCAAGGGAAACTTACATATTAAATTTGAGAAAGATCCCTTCAGTACTTTCTCAGAAATAGCGATAACAAACTTAAATTGGCAAAATCCAAGATGGCTGCCTGTCGGCCATGTTGTTTTCCGATTTATCTCAAAATGCAATATGCATAACTAGGCACCAAGGGGAACCTACATATGACATTTGAGAAAGATCCCTTCAGTACTTTCTCAGAAATAGCGGTAACAAACTTCAATTGTCAAAATCCAAGATGGCTGCCTGTTGGCCATGTTGTTTTCCAATTGGTCTCAAAATGCAATATGCATAATTAAGCACCAAGGGGAACCCACATATGAAATTTCAGAAAGATCCCTTCAGTTCTTTCTGAGAAAAAGCGATAACAATCTTCAATTATCAAAATCCAAGATGGCTGCCTGTCGGCCATGTTGTTTTCCGATTGGTCTCAAAATGCAATATGCATAACCAGGCACCAAGGGAAACTTACATATTAAATTTGAGAAAGATCCCTTCAGTACTTTCTGAGAAATAGCGATAAACTTCAATTGTCAAAATCCAAGATGGCTGTCTGTCGGCCATGTTGTTTTCCGATTGGTCTCAAAATGCAATATGCATAACTAGGCACCAAGGGGAACATACATATGAAATTTCAGAAAGATTCCTTCATTACTGTCTGAGAAATAGCGATAACAATCTTCAATTGTCAAAATTCCAAGATGGCTGCCTGTCGGCAATATGCATAACTACTGTAGGCACCAAGGGGAACTTACATATTAAATTTGAGAAAGATCCCTTCAGTACTTTCTGAGAAATAGCGATAAACTTCAATTGTCAAAATCCAAGATGGCTGCCTGTCGGCCATGTTGTTTTCCGATTGGTCTCAAAATACAATATGCATAACTAGGCACAAAGGGGAACATACATATGAAATTTGAGAAAGATTCCTTCATTACTGTCTGAGAAATAGCGATAATAACCTTCAATTGTCAAAAATCCAAGATGGCTGCCTGTCGGCCATGATGTATTACGATTGGTCTCAAAATGCAATATGCATAACTAAGCACCAAGGGGAACATACATATTAAATTTGAGAAAGATCCCTTCAATACTTTCTCAGAAATAGCGATAACAAACTTCAATTGTCAAAATCCAAGATGGTTGCCTGTCGGCTATGTTGTTTTTCCATTGGTCTCAAAATGCAATATGCATAACTAGGCACCAAGGGAAACTTACATATTAAATTTGAGAAAGATCCCTTCAGTACTTTCTGAGAAATAGCGATAAACTTCAATTGTCAAAATACAAGATGCCTGCCAGTCGGCCATGTTGTTTTCCGATTGGTCTCAAAATGCAATATGCATAACTAGGCACCAAGGGGAACATACATATGAAATTTCAGAAAGAATCCTTCATTACTGTCTGAGAAATAGCGATAACAATCTTCAATTGTCAAAAATCCAAGATGGCTGCCTGTCGGCCATGTTGTTTTTACGATTGGTCTCAAAATGCAATATGCATAACTAGGCACCAAGGGGAACTTACATATTAAATTCGAGAAAGATCCCTTCAGTACTTTCTCAGAAATAGCGGTAACAAACTTCAATTGTCGAAATCCAGGATGGCTGCCTGTCGGCCATGATGTTTTCCGATTGGTCTCAAAATGCAATATGCGCACCAAGGCACCAAGGGGAACCTACATATGACATTTGAGAAAGATCCCTTCAGTACGTTCTCAGAAATAGCGGTAACAAACTTCAATTGTCAAAATCCAAGATGGCTGCCTGTCGGCCATGTTGTTTTCCAATTGGTCTCAAAATGAAATATGCATAATTAAGCACCAAGGGGAACCCACATATGAAATTTCAGAAAGATCCCTTCAGTTGTTTTTGAGAAAAAGCGATAACAAACTTCAATTATCAAAATCCAAGATGGCTGCCTGTCGGCCATGTTGTTTCCCGATTGGTCTCAAAATGCAATATGCATAACCAGGCACCAAGGGGAACTTACATATTAAATTTGAGAAAGATCCCTTCAGTCCTTTTTGAGAAATAGCGATAAACTTCAATTGTCAAAATCCAAGATGGCTGCCTGTCGGCCATGTTGTTTTCCGATTGGTCTCAAAATGCAATATGCATAACTAGGCACAAAGGGGAACATACATATGAAATTTCAGAAAGATTCCTTCATTACTGTCTGAGAAATAGCGATAACAATCTTCAATTGTCAAAATTCCAAGATGGCTGCCTGTCGGCAATATGAATAACTAGGCACCAAGGGGAACTTACATATTAAATTTGAGAACGATCCCTTCATTACTTTCTGAGAAATAGCGATAACAATCTTCAATTGTCAAAAATCCAAGATGGCTACCTGTCGGCCATGTTGTTTTCCGATTGGTCTCAAAATACAATACGCATAACTAGGCACCAAGGGGAACATACATATGAAATTTCAGAAAGATTCCTTCAGTACTGTCTGCGAAATAGCGATAATAATCTTCAATTGTCAAAAATCCAAGATGGCTGCCTGTCGGCCATGATGTATTACGATTGGTCTCAAAATGCAATATGCATAACTAAGCACCAAGGGGAACATACATATTAAATTTGAGAAAGATCCCTTCAATACTTTCTCAGAAATAGCGATAACAAACTTCAGTTGTCAAAATCCAAGATGGTTGCCTGTCGGCCATGTTGTTTTTCGATTGGTCTCAAAATGCAATATGCATAACTAGGCACCAAGGGAAACTTACATATTAAATTTGAGAAAGATCCCTTCAGTACTTTCTGAGAAATAGCGATAAACTTCAATTGTCAAAATACAAGATGCCTGCCAGTCGGCCATGTTGTTTTCCGATTGGTCTCAAAATGCAATATGCATCACTAGGCACCAAGGGGAACATACATATGAAATTTCAGAAAGATTCCTTCATTACTGTCTGAGAAATAGCGATAACAATCTTCAATTGTCAAAACTCCAAGATGGCTGCCTGTCGGCCATGTTGTTTTACGATTGGTCTCAAAATGCAATATGCATAACTAGGCACCAAGGGGAACTAACATATTAAATTCGAGAAAGATCCCTTCAGTACTTTCTCAGAAATAGCGGTAACAAACTTCAATTGTCGAAATCCAAGATGGCTGCCTGTCGGCCATGATGTTTTCCGATTGGTCTCAAAATGCAATATGCGCACCAAGGCACCAAGGGGAACCTACATATGACATTTGAGAAAGATCCCTTCAGTACTTTCTCAGAAATAGCGGTAACAAACTTCAATTGTCAAAATCCAAGATGGCTGCCTGTCGGCCATGTTGTTTTCCAATTGGTCTCAAAATGAAATATGCATAATTAAGCACCAAGGGGAACCCACATATGAAATTTCAGAAAGATCCCTTCAGTTGTTTCTGAGAAAAAGCGATAACAAACTTCAATTATCAAAATCCAAGATGGCTGCCTGTCGGCCATGTTGTTTCCCGATTGGTCTCAAAATGCAATATGCATAACCAGGCACCAGGGGGAACTTACATATTAAATTTGAGAAAGATCCCTTCAGTCCTTTTTGAGAAATAGCGATAAACTTCAATTGTCAAATTCCAAGATGGCTGCCTGTCGGCCATGTTGTTTTCCGATTGGTCTCAAAATGCAATATGCGCACCAAGGCACCAAGGGGAACCTACATATGACATTTGAGAACGATCCCTTCATTACTGTCTGAGAAATAGCGATAACAATCTTCAATTGTCAAAAATCCAAGATGGCTGCCTGTCGGCCATGTTGTTTTCCGATTGGTCTCAAAATACAATACGCATAACTAGGCACCAAGGGGAACATACATATGAAATTTCAGAAAGATTCCTTCATTACTGTCTGAGAAATAGCGATAATAATCTTCAATTGTCAAAAATCCAAGATGGCTGCCTGTCGGCCATGATGTATTACGATTGGTCTCAAAATGCAATATGCATAGCTAAGCACCAAGGGGAACATACATATTAAATTTGAGAACGATCCATTCAATACTTTCTCAGAAATAGCGATAACAAACTTCAATTGTCAAAATCCAAGATGGTTGCCTGTCGGCCATGTTGTTTTCCGATTGATCTCAAAATGCAATATGCATAACTAGGCGCCAAGGGGAACTTACATATTAAATTCAAGAAAGATCCCTTCAGTACTTTCTCAGAAATAGCGGTAACAAACTTCAATTGTCAAAATCCAAGATGGCTGCCTGTCGGCCATGCTGTTTTCCAATTGGTCTCAAAATGCAATATGCATAATTAAGCACCAAGGGGAACATCCATATTAAATTTGAGAAAGATACCTTCAGTACTTTCTGAGAAATAGCGATAACAATCCTCAATTATCAAAATCCAAGATGGCTGCCTGTCGGCCATGATGTATTACGATTGGTCTCAAAATGCAATATGCATAACTAAGCACCAAGGGGAACATACATATTAAATTTGAGAAAGATCCCTTCAATACTTTCTCAGAAATAGCGATAACAAACTTCAGTTGTCAAAATCCAAGATGGTTGCCTGTCGGCCATGTTGTTTTTCGATTGGTCTCAAAATGCAATATGCATAACTAGGCACCAAGGGAAACTTACATATTAAATTTGAGAAAGATCCCTTCAGTACTTTCTGAGAAATAGCGATAAACTTCAATTGTCAAAATACAAGATGCCTGCCAGTCGGCCATGTTGTTTTCCGATTGGTCTCAAAATGCAATATGCATAACTAGGCACCAAGGGGAACATACATATGAAATTTCAGAAAGATTCCTTCATTACTGTCTGAGAAATAGCGATAACAATCTTCAATTGTCAAAACTCCAAGATGGCTGCCTGTCGGCCATGTTGTTTTACGATTGGTCTCAAAATGCAATATGCATAACTAGGCACCAAGGGGAACATACATATTAAATTTGAGAACGATCCCTTCAGTACTTTCTCAGAAATAGCGATAACAAACTTCAATTGTCGAAATCCAAGATGGCTTGCCTGTCGGCCATGATGTTTTCCGATTGATCTCAAAATGCAATATGCGCACTAAGGCACCAAGGGGAACCTACATATGACATTTGAAGAAAGATCCCTTCAGTACTTTCTCAGAAATAGCGGTAACAAACTTCAATTGTCAAAATCCAAGATGGCTGCCTGTCGGCCATGTTGTTTTCCAATTGGTCTCAAAATGCAATATGCATAATTAAGCACCAAGGGGAAACCAAATATGAAATTTCAGAAAGATCCCTTCAGTTGTTTCTGAGAAAAAGCGATAACAACCTTCAATTATCAAAATCCAAGATGGCTGCCTGTCGGCCATGATTGTATTCCGATTGGTCTCAAAATGCAATATGCATAACCAGCACCAAGGGGAACTTACATATTAAATTTGAGAAAGATCCCTTCAATACTTTCTCAGAAATAGCGATAACAAACTTCAGTTGTCAAAATCCAAGATGGTTGCCTGTCGGCCATGTTGTTTTTCGATTGGTCTCAAAATGCAATATGCATAACTAGGCACCAAGGGAAACTTACATATTAAATTTGAGAAAGATCCCTTCAGTACTTTCTGAGAAATAGCGATAAACTTCAATTGTCAAAATACAAGATGCCTGCCAGTCGGCCATGTTGTTTTCCGATTGGTCTCAAAATGCAATATGCATAACTAGGCACCAAGGGGAACATACATATGAAATTTCAGAAAGATTCCTTCATTACTGTCTGAGAAATAGCGATAACAATCTTCAATTGTCAAAACTCCAAGATGGCTGCCTGTCGGCCATGTTGTTTTACGATTGGTCTCAAAATGCAATATGCATAACTAGGCACCAAGGGGAACTTACATATTAAATTCGAGAAAGATCCCTTCAGTACTTTCTCAGAAATAGCGGTAACAAACTTCAATTGTCGAAATCCAAGATGGCTGCCTGTCGGCCATGATGTTTTCCGATTGGTCTCAAAATGCAATATGCGCACCAAGGCACCAAGGGGAACCTACATATGACATTTGAGAAAGATCCCTTCAGTACTTTCTCAGAAATAGCGGTAACAAACTTCAATTGTCAAAATCCAAGATGGCTGCCTGTCGGCCATGTTGTTTTCCAATTGGTCTCAAAATGAAATATGCATAATTAAGCACCAAGGGGAACCCACATATGAAATTTCAGAAAGATCCCTTCAGTTGTTTCTGAGAAAAAGCGATAACAAACTTCAATTATCAAAATCCAAGATGGCTGCCTGTCGGCCATGTTGTTTCCCGATTGGTCTCAAAATGCAATATGCATAACCAGGCACCAAGGGGAACTTACATATTAAATTTGAGAAAGATCCCTTCAGTCCTTTTTGAGAAATAGCGATAAACTTCAATTGTCAAATTCCAAGATGGCTGCCTGTCGGCCATGTTGTTTTCCGATTGGTCTCAAAATGCAATATGCGCACCAAGGCACCAAGGGGAACCTACATATGACATTTGAGAACGATCCCTTCATTACTGTCTGAGAAATAGCGATAACAATCTTCAATTGTCAAAAATCCAAGATGGCTGCCTGTCGGCCATGTTGTTTTCCGATTGGTCTCAAAATACAATACGCATAACTAGGCACCAAGGGGAACATACATATGAAATTTGAGAACGATCCATTCAATACTTTCTCAGAAATAGCGATAACAAACTTCAATTGTCAAAATCCAAGATGGTTGCCTGTCGGCCATGTTGTTTTCCGATTGATCTCAAAATGCAATATGCATAACTAGGCGCCAAGGGGAACTTACATATTAAATTCAAGAAAGATCCCTTCAGTACTTTCTCAGAAATAGCGGTAACAAACTTCAATTGTCGAAATCCAAGATGGCTGCCTGTCGGCCATGCTGTTTTCCAATTGGTCTCAAAATGCAATATGCATAATTAAGCACCAAGGGGAACATTCATATTAAATTTGAGAAAGATACCTTCAGTACTTTCTGAGAAATAGCGATAACAATCCTCAATTATCAAAATCCAAGATGGCTGCCTGTCGGCCATGTTTTTTTTTGATTGGTCTCAAAATGCAATATGCATATCTGGGCACCAAGGGGAACATGCATATGAAATTTGAGAAAGATCCCTTCAGTACTTTCTCAGAAATAGCGGTAACAAACTTCAATTGTCAAAATCCAAGATGGCTGCCTGTCGGCCATGTTGTTTTCCAATTGGTCTCAAAATGAAATATGCATAATTAAGCACCAAGGGGAACCCACATATGAAATTTCAGAAAGATCCCTTCAGTTCTTTCTGGGAAAAAGCGATAACAAATTTCAATTATCAAAATCCAAGATGGCTGCCTGTCGGCCATGCTGTTTTCCGATTGGTCTCAAATTGCAATATGCATAACTAGCCACCAAGGGGAACTTACATATTAAATTTGAGAAAGATCCCTTTAGTACTTTCTGAGAAATAGCGATAAACTTCAATTGTCAAAATCCAAGATGGGTGCCTGTCGGCCATTTTGTTTTCCGATTGGTCTCAAAATGCAATATGCATAACTAGGCACAAAGGGGAACATACATATGAAATTTCAGAAAGATTCCTTCATTACTGTCTGAGAAATAGCGATAACAATCTTCAATTGTCAAAATTCCAAGATGGCTGCCTGTCGGCAATATGCATAACTAGGCACCAAGGGGAACTTACATATTAAATTTGAGAAAGATCCCTTCAGTACTTTCTGAGAAATAGCGATAAACTTCAATTGTCAAAATCCAAGATGGCTGCCTGTCGGCCATGTTGTTTTCCGATTGGTCTCAAAATACAATATGCATAACTAGGCACCATGGGGAACATACATATGAAATTTGAAAAAGATTCCTTCATTACTGTCTGAGAAATAGCGATAACAATCTTCAATTATCAAAAATCCAAGATGGCTGCCTGTCGGCCATGATGTATTACGATTGGTCTCAAAATGCAATATGCATAACTAAGCACCAAGGGGAGCATACATATTAAATTTGAGAAAGATTCCTTCAATACTTTCTCAGAAATAGCGATAACAAACTTCAATTGTCAAAATCCAAGATGGCTGCCTGTCGGCCATGTTGTTTTTCGATTGGTCTCAAAATGCAATATGCATAACTAGGCACCAAGGGGAACTTACATATTAAATTTGAGAAAGATCCCTTCAGTACTTTCTGAGAAATAGCGATAAACTTCAATTGTCAAAATACAAGATGCCTGCCAGTCGGCCATGTTGTTTTCCGATTGGTCTCAAAATGCAATATGCATAACAAGGCACCAAGGGGAACATACATATGAAATTTCAGAAAGATTCCTTCATTACTGTCTGAGAAATAGCGATAACAATCTTCAATTGTCAAAAATCCAAGATGGCTGCCTGTCGGCCATGTTGTTTTACGATTGGTCTCAAAATTCAATATGCATAACTAGGCACCAAGGGGAACTTACATATTAAATTCGAGAAAGATCCCTTCAGCACTTTCTCAGAAATAGCGGTAACAAACTTCAATTGTCGAAATCCAAGATGGCTGCCTGTCGGCCATGATGTTTTCCGATTTATCTCAAAATGCAATATGCGCACCAAGGCACCAAGGGGAACCTACATATGACATTTGAGAAAGATCCCTTCAGTACTTTCTCAGAAATAGCGGTAACAAACTTCAATTGTCAAAATCCAAGATGGCTGCCTGTCGGCCATGTTGTTTTCCAATTGGTCTCAAAATGAAATATGCATAATTAGGCACCAAGGGGAACCCACATATGAAATTTCAGAAAGATCCCTTCAGTTGTTTCTGAGAAAAAGCGCTAACAAACTTCAATTATCAAAATCCAAGATGGCTGCCTGTCGGCCATGTTGTTTCCCGATTGGTCTCAAAATGCAATATGCATAACCAGGCACCAAGGGGAACTTACATATTAAATTTGAGAAAGATCCCTTCAGTACTTTTTGAGAAATAGCGATAAACTTCAATTGTCAAAATCCAAGATGGCTGCCTGTCGGCCATGTTGTTTTCCGTTTGGTCTCAAAATGCAATATGCATAACTAGGCACAAAGGGGAACATACATATGAAATTTCAGAAAGATTCCTTCATTACTGTCTGAGAAATAGCGATAACAATCTTCAATTGTCAAAAAACCAAGATGGCTGCCTGTCGGCCATGTTGTTTTACGATTGGTCTCAAAATGCAATATGCATAACTAGGCACCAAGGGGAACTTACATATTAAATTTGAGAAAGATCCCTTCAATACTTTCTGAGAAATAGCGATAACAATCTTCAATTGTCGAAATCCAAGATGGCTGCCTGTCGGCCATGATGTTTTCCGATTGGTCTCAAAATGCAATATGCGCACCAAGGCACCAAGTAGAACCTACATATGACATTTGAGAAAGATCCCTTTAGTACTTTCTGAGAAATAGCGGTAACAATCTTCAATTGTCAAAATCCAAGATGGCTGCCTGTCGGCCATGTTGTTTTCCAATTGGTCTCAAAATGCAATATGCATAATTAAGCACCAAGGGGAACCCACATATGAAATTTCAGAAAGATCCCTTCAGTTGTTTCTGAGAAAAAGCGATAACAAATTTCAATTATCAAAATCCAAGATGGCTGCCTGTCGGCCATGCTGTTTTCCGATTGGTCTCAAAATGCAATATGCATAACTAGGCACCAAGGGGATCTTACATATTAAATTTGAGAAAGATCCCTTCAGTACTTTCTGAGAAAAAGCGATAAACTTCAATTGTCAAAATCAAAGATGGCTGCCTGTCGGCCATGCTGTTTTCCGATTGGTCTCAAAATGCAATATGCATAACTAGGCACAAAGGGAAACATACATATGAAATTTCAGAAAGATTCCTTCATTACTGTCTGAGAAATAGCGATAACAATCTTCAATTGTCAAAATTCCAAGATGGCTGCCTGTCGGCAATATGCATAACTACATTTAGGCACCAAGGGGAACTTACATATTAAATTTGAGAAAGATCCCTTCAGTACTTTCTGAGAAATAGCGATAAACTTCAATTGTCAAAATCCAAGATGGCTGCCTGTCGGCCATGTTGTTTTCCGATTGGTCTCAAAATACAATATGCATAACTAGGCACCATGGGGAACATACATATGAAATTTGAGAAAGATTCCTTCATTACCGTCTGAGAAATAGCGATAACAATCTTCAATTGTCAAAAATCCAAGATGGCTGCCTGTCGGCCATGATGTATTACGATTGGTCTCAAAATGCAATATGCATAACTAGGCACCAAGGGGAACTTACATATTAAATTTGAGAAAGATCCCTTCAGTACTTTCTCAGAAATAGCGATAACAAACTTCAATTGGCAAAATCCAAGATGGCTGCCTGTCGGCCATGTTGTTTTCCGATTTATCTCAAAATGCAATATGCATAACAAGGCACAAAGGGGAACTTACATATTAAATTCGAGAAAGATCCCTTCAGTACTTTCTCAGAAATAGCGGTAACAAACTTCAATTGTCGAAATCCAAGATGGCTGCCTGTCGGCCATGATGTTTTCCGATTGGTCTAAAAATGCAATATGCGCACCAACGCACCAAGGGGAACCTACATATGACATTTTAGAAAGATCCCTTCAGTACTTTCTCAGAAATAGCGGTAACAAACTTCAATTGTCAAAATCCAAGATGGCTGCCTGTTTGGCCATGTTGTTTCCAATTGGTCTCAAAATGCAATATGCATAATAAGCACCAAGGGGAACCCACATATGAAATTTCAGAAAGATCTCTTCAGTTCTTTCTGAGAAAAAAGCGATAACAATCTTCAATTATAAAAAACCAAGATGGCGCCTGTCGGGCCCGTTGTTTTTCCCATTGGGGGTCAAATGCAATAGCATAACCAGCACCAGGGGAAACTTACATATTAAATTTTAGAAATCCCCCTCTTCTGAGAAATAGCGAAAACTTCAATTTTCAAAATCCAAGATGGTGCCGTCGCCATGTTTTTTTTCCGTTGTCTCAAAATAAAATAGCATAATAGGCACAAAGGGGGAAAATAAATATGAAATTTGAAAAGATTCTTCATTCTGTCTGAGAAATAGCATAAAACCTTTTAAAATTTTCAAAAATCCAAGATGGCTGGCCCGTCCCTGATGTTTACGATTGGTCTCAAAACAATACATAACAAGCCCAAAAGGGGAAAAAAAAGAGAAAACCCCTCATTTTTAAAACTTAAACCCAAAAAACCCCTTCCTTTTATTTCCCTTTTTTCCCTTTCCCCCAAAAAAAAAAAAAAAAATTTTTTTTTTCCTTTTTTTTCCCCCATTTTTTGGGGCCCCTTTTTCCCTTTTTTTTCCAGCCCCCTTTTAAAAAAAGACCCTTCAAAATTTTCCCAAAAAAAAAAAAAACTTAATTGAAATCCCAAAATTTCCCCCTCGGATTTTTTTTTTTAAAAAAATCCTCTGGCCCGGGAAATTTTAAAAAAAAAAAAGCCCCCAAAACTTTTTAAAAAACAAAAAATTTAATTTAAAAAAACAAAAAAGCCCCTCCTTTGGAGGTTTCAAATTTTCAAAAAAAAAAGGGCCCCCGGGGAAAAATTAAATTAAAAAAAAATTTTTTTAAGGGGAAAAGGAAAAAATCTTAATTTAAAAATCCAAAACTTTCCGGGAAAAAATTTTTTTCAGGGCCAAAAGCAATATCCAAAATAGGCACCGGGGCTGAAATTTTAAATTTGGAAAACCCAATTTTCCCAAAAAAAGTCAAACCTTTAAAAACCCGGAGGTCCTCGGTAGTTTTGAGCCAAAAAAAGCGACCCCAAAAACCAATTGGTTTTGGAAAAATTTCGTACTTTTTCAAAATGCTAACAAAACCCAAGAAAACCAAATTTGGGGTCCCAGTTTTTTAATTGGTTAAAATAAATTTCAAATAAGCCCAAGGGCCCCAAAAATTTTTTTCGAAAGTCCCCCATTGTTTTTGAAAAAGCAAAAAACTTTTAAATTTTAAAATCCAAAGATTTTCCCATTTGTTTGATTTTGGGCAAAATCAATTTAAAAAAGGCCCAAAGGGAATTAAAAAAATTTTAAAAGCCCCTTTTTTGGAAAAAAGATAAAAATTTAAATTTTCAAATGCTTTTCCTTTTTTTTTTCCAATGGCTCCGCTATGTTTCCAAAGGAAAAACAATTGAATTTTAAAAAAAACCCAAATTTTTTAGAAATGGAAAACTTCAATTTCAAATTCCCGTTCCTCGGCAAATCAAAAGGGGGGGGTTTTTTTTAAAATTTAAAATCCCCATTCTTTCTAGAAAAGGAAACAATTTAATTGAAAAACCAAACTCCCGGGATGTTTTTTTCCCATTTAAAATCAAAGTCAGGCCCAGGGGTCATATGAAATTTTAAATTCCCATACTAAACAAAAAATTTAATTTAAAAAAAGTCCTTCGGATAATTTCGATGGGGCCAAAAAACAAAAATAAGCCCAGGGCAAATTTTTTTTGGAAAAACCCCTTTATACTTTCCAAAAGGAACAAAATTATTTAAAAAAACTTTGCCTGTTGGCCTTTTTTTTCATTGGGTTTTAAAATCAAGATCTTGCCCCGGAAATTTTAAATTGAAAAAAACCCCCAGTTTTTAAAATAGCAAAAATTTCAAAATAAAAGAAAAATCCCCCTGGATTTTTTATTGGTTTAAAATCAATTTTCAAACCAGGCCCCGGGGAATAATTAATTTTAAAAATTCCTTTGGGGAAAAAAACAATTTAATTGAAAATCAAGAGGTCCTTCGGATTTTTTAAAAAATAAAATTCAATTCAAACAGGCCCCGGGGTTTTAATTTTAAAAAAGAAAATCCCCAGACCCAAAAAGGGTAACAAAATTTAAAAAAACCCCCAAAACTCCTGTGCCCGACCCCTTAAACCAAACCAAAACCCCAAAGGGCCTAAATTTCTTTGGAAAAATTTTTGATTTTTTTAAAAAGCTTTAAAAAACCAATTTCAAATAAGGGTCCTTCCCTTTTTTTAATGCAAAATAATTGCAAATTAAAGGGGCCCCAAAGTTTAGAAAATTTTATTTTTGGAAAAACGAAAAAACAATTTTCTAAAAGGTCCTTTTATGGGTTTTTTTTTAAAAAAAATGCAAAAAAAGGGGGCTTTAAAAAATTTTTCCTTGCCTTTTAAATAGCAAAAAAAGCAAATCAAAATGGTTTGGAGTTGTGGTTTTCCGATTGGTCTCAAAATGCAATATGCGCACCAAGGCACCAAGGGGAACCTACATATGACATTTGAGAACGATCCCTTCATTACTGTCTGAGAAATAGCGATAACAATCTTCAATTGTCAAAAATCCAAGATGGCTGCCTGTCGGCCATGTTGTTTTCCGATTGGTCTCAAAATACAATACGCATAATAATGCACCAAGGGGAACATACATATGAAATTTCAGAAAGATTCCTTCATTACTGTCTGAGAAATAGCGATAATAATCTTCAATTGTCAAAAATCCAAGATGGCTGCCTGTCGGCCATGATGTATTACGATTGGTCTCAAAATGCAATATGCATAACTAAGCACCAAGGGGAACATACATATTAAATTTGAGAACGATCCATTCAATACTTTCTCAGAAATAGCGATAACAAACTTCAATTGTCAAAATCCAAGATGGTTGCCTGTCGGCCATGTTGTTTTCCGATTGATCTCAAAATGCAATATGCATAACTAGGCGCCAAGGGGAACTTACATATTAAATTCAAGAAAGATCCCTTCAGTACTTTCTCAGAAATAGCGGTAACAAACTTCAATTGTCGAAATCCAAGATGGCTGCCTGTCGGCCATGCTGTTTTCCAATTGGTCTCAAAATGCAATATGCATAATTAAGCACCAAGGGGAACATTCATATTAAATTTGAGAAAGATACCTTCAGTACTTTCTGAGAAATAGCGATAACAATCCTCAATTATCAAAATCCAAGATGGCTGCCTGTCGGCCATGATGTATTACGATTGGTCTCAAAATGCAATATGCATAACTAAGCACCAAGGGGAACATACATATTAAATTTGAGAAAGATCCCTTCAATACTTTCTCAGAAATAGCGATAACAAACTTCAGTTGTCAAAATCCAAGATGGTTGCCTGTCGGCCATGTTGTTTTTCGATTGGTCTCAAAATGCAATATGCATAACTAGGCACCAGGGGAAACTTACATATTAAATTTGAGAAAGATCCCTTCAGTACTTTCTGAGAAATAGCGATAAACTTCAATTGTCAAAATACAAGATGCCTGCCAGTCGGCCATGTTGTTTTCCGATTGGTCTCAAAATGCAATATGCATAACTAGGCACCAAGGGGAACATACATATGAAATTTCAGAAAGATTCCTTCATTACTGTCTGAGAAATAGCGATAACAATCTTCAATTGTCAAAACTCCAAGATGGCTGCCTGTCGGCCATGTTGTTTTACGATTGGTCTCAAAATGCAATATGCATAACTAGGCACCAAGGGGAACTTACATATTAAATTCGAGAAAGATCCCTTCAGTACTTTCTCAGAAATAGCGGTAACAAACTTCAATTGTCGAAATCCAAGATGGCTGCCTGTCGGCCATGATGTTTTCCGATTGGTCTCAAAATGCAATATGCGCACTAAGGCACCAAGGGGAACCTACATATGACATTTGAGAAAGATCCCTTCAGTACTTTCTCAGAAATAGCGGTAACAAACTTCAATTGTCAAAATCCAAGATGGCTGCCTGTCGGCCATGTTGTTTTCCAATTGGTCTCAAAATGAAATATGCATAATTAAGCACCAAGGGGAACCCACATATGAAATTTCAGAAAGATCCCTTCAGTTGTTTCTGAGAAAAAGCGGATAACAAACTTCAATTATCAAAATCCAAGATGGCTGCCTGTCGGCCATGTTGTTTCCCGATTGGTCTCAAAATGCAATATGCATAACCAGGCACCAAGGGGAACTTACATATTAAATTTGAGAAAGATCCCTTCAGTCCTTTTTGAGAAATAGCGATAAACTTCAATTGTCAAATTCCAAGATGGCTGCCTGTCGGCCATGTTGTTTTCCGATTGGTCTCAAAATGCAATATGCGCACCAAGGCACCAAGGGGAACCTACATATGACATTTGAGAACGATCCCTTCATTACTGTCTGAGAAATAGCGATAACAATCTTCAATTGTCAAAAATCCAAGATGGCTGCCTGTCGGCCATGTTGTTTTCCGATTGGTCTCAAAATACAATACGCATAACTAGGCACCAAGGGGAACATACATATGAAATTTCAGAAAGATTCCTTCATTACTGTCTGAGAAATAGCGATAATAATCGTCAATTGTCAAAAATCCAAGATGGCTGCCTGTCGGCCATGATGTATTACGATTGGTCTCAAAATGCAATATGCATAACTAAGCACCAAGGGGAACATACATATTAAATTTGAGAACGATCCATTCAATACTTTCTCAGAAATAGCGATAACAAACTTCAATTGTCAAAATCCAAGATGGTTGCCTGTCGGCCATGTTGTTTTCCGATTGATCTCAAAATGCAATATGCATAACTAGGCGCCAAGGGGAACTTACATATTAAATTCAAGAAAGATCCCTTCAGTACTTTCTCAGAAATAGCGGTAACAAACTTCAATTGTCGAAATCCAAGATGGCTGCCTGTCGGCCATGCTGTTTTCCAATTGGTCTCAAAATGCAATATGCATAATTAAGCACCAAGGGGAACATTCATATTAAATTTGAGAAAGATACCTTCAGTACTTTCTGAGAAATAGCGATAACAATCCTCAATTATCAAAATCCAAGATGGCTGCCTGTCGGCCATGTTTTTTTTTGATTGGTCTCAAAATGCAATATGCATATCTGGGCACCAAGGGGAACATGCATATGAAATTTGAGAAAGATCCCTTCAGTACTTTCTCAGAAATAGCGGTAACAAACTTCAATTGTCAAAATCCAAGATGGCTGCCTGTCGGCCATGTTGTTTTCCAATTGGTCTCAAAATGAAATATGCATAATTAAGCACCAAGGGGAACCCACATATGAAATTTCAGAAAGATCCCTTCAGTTCTTTCTGGGAAAAAGCGATAACAAATTTCAATTATCAAAATCCAAGATGGCTGCCTGTCGGCCATGTTGTTTTCGATTGGTCTCAAAATGCAATATGCATAACTAGGCACCAAGGGGAACTTACATATTAAATTTGAGAAAGATCCCTTCAGTACTTTCTGAGAAATAGCGATAAACTTCAATTGTCAAAATACAAGATGCCTGCCAGTCGGCCATGTTGTTTTCCGATTGGTCTCAAAATGCAATATGCATAACAAGGCACCAAGGGGAACATACATATGAAATTTCAGAAAGATTCCTTCATTACTGTCTGAGAAATAGCGATAACAATCTTCAATTGTCAAAAATCCAAGATGGCTGCCTGTCGGCCATGTTGTTTTACGATTGGTCTCAAAATTCAATTTGCATAACTAGGCACCAAGGGGAACTTACATATTAAATTCGAGAAAGATCCCTTCAGCACTTTCTCAGAAATAGCGGTAACAAACTTCAATTGTCGAAATCCAAGATGGCTGCCTGTCGGCCATGATGTTTTCCGATTTATCTCAAAATGCAATATGCGCACCAAGGCACCAAGGGGAACCTACATATGACATTTGAGAAAGATCCCTTCAGTACTTTCTCAGAAATAGCGGTAACAAACTTCAATTGTCAAAATCCAAGATGGCTGCCTGTCGGCCATGTTGTTTTCCAATTGGTCTCAAAATGAAATATGCATAATTAGGCACCAAGGGGAACCCACATATGAAATTTCAGAAAGATCCCTTCAGTTGTTTCTGAGAAAAAGCGCTAACAAACTTCAATTATCAAAATCCAAGATGGCTGCCTGTCGGCCATGTTGTTTCCCGATTGGTCTCAAAATGCAATATGCATAACCAGGCACCAAGGGGAACTTACATATTAAATTTGAGAAAGATCCCTTCAGTACTTTTTGAGAAATAGCGATAAACTTCAATTGTCAAAATCCAAGATGGCTGCCTGTCGGCCATGTTGTTTTCCGTTTGGTCTCAAAATGCAATAGGCATAACTAGGCACAAAGGGGAACATACATATGAAATTTCAGAAAGATTCCTTCATTACTGTCTGAGAAATAGCGATAACAATCTTCAATTGTCAAAAA
The DNA here is from genome assembly GCF_902652985.1 of Pecten maximus. Lineage (NCBI taxonomy): Eukaryota > Metazoa > Mollusca > Bivalvia > Pectinida > Pectinidae > Pecten > Pecten maximus. The sequence continues at coordinate 6,801,471 of NC_047022.1, read as the reverse complement.
AACCAAGATGGCTGCCTGTCGGCCATGTTGTTTTACGATTGGTCTCAAAATGCAATATGCATAACTAGGCACCAAGGGGAACTTACATATTAAATTTGAGAAAGATCCCTTCAATACTTTCTGAGAAATAGCGATAACAATCTTCAATTGTCGAAATCCAAGATGGCTGCCTGTCGGCCATGATGTTTTCCGATTGGTCTCAAAATGCAATATGCGCACCAAGGCACCAAGTAGAACCTACATATGACATTTGAGAAAGATCCCTTTAGTACTTTCTGAGAAATAGCGGTAACAATCTTCAATTGTCAAAATCCAAGATGGCTGCCTGTCGGCCATGTTGTTTTCCAATTGGTCTCAAAATGCAATATGCATAATTAAGCACCAAGGGGAACCCACATATGAAATTTCAGAAAGATCCCTTCAGTTGTTTCTGAGAAAAAGCGATAACAAATTTCAATTATCAAAATCCAAGATGGCTGCCTGTCGGCCATGCTGTTTTCCGATTGGTCTCAAAATGCAATATGCATAACTAGGCACCAAGGGGATCTTACATATCAAATTTGAGAAAGATCCCTTCAGTACTTTCTGAGAAAAAGTGATAAACTTCAATTGTCAAAATCAAAGATGGCTGCCTGTCGGCCATGCTGTTTTCCGATTGGTCTCAAAATGCAATATGCATAACTAGGCACAAAGGGAAACATACATATGAAATTTCAGAAAGATTCCTTCATTACTGTCTGAGAAATAGCGATAACAATCTTCAATTGTCAAAATTCCAAGATGGCTGCCTGTCGGCAATATGCATAACTACATTTAGGCACCAAGGGGAACTTACATATTAAATTTGAGAAAGATCCCTTCAGTACTTTCTGAGAAATAGCGATAAACTTCAATTGTCAAAATCCAAGATGGCTGCCTGTCGGCCATGTTGTTTTCCGATTGGTCTCAAAATACAATATGCATAACTAGGCACCATGGGGAACATACATATGAAATTTGAGAAAGATTCCTTCATTACCGTCTGAGAAATAGCGATAACAATCTTCAATTGTCAAAAATCCAAGATGGCTGCCTGTCGGCCATGATGTATTACGATTGGTCTCAAAATGCAATATGCATAACTAGGCACCAAGGGGAACATACATATTAAATTTGAGAAAGATTCCTTCAATACTTTCTCAGAAAGAGCGATAACAAACTTCAATTGTCAAAATCCAAGATGGCTGCCTGTCGGCCATGTTGTTTTCCGATTGATCTCAAAATGCAATATGCATAACTAGGCACCAAGGGGAACTTACATATGAAATTTCAGAAAGATCCCTTCACTTCTTTCTGAGAAATAGCGATAACAAACTTCAATTATCAAAATCCAAGATGGCTGCCTGTCGGCCATGTTGTTTTCCGATTGGTCTCTTAATTCAATATGCATAACTAGGCACCAAGGGGAACATTCATATGAAATTTGAGAAAGATACCTTCAGTACTTTCTCAGAAATAGCGGTAACAATCTTCAATTGTCAAAATCCAGGATGGTTGCCTGTCGGCCATGTTGTTTTTCGATTGGTCTCAAAAATGCAATATGCATAACTAGGCACCAAGGGAAACTTACATATGAAATTTGAGAAAGATCCCTTCAGTACTTTCTCAGAAAAAGCGGTAACAAACTTCAATTGTCGAAATCCAAGATGGCTGCCTGTCGGCCATGTTGTTTTCCAATTGGTCTCAAAATGCAATATGCATAACTAGGCACCAAGGGGAATATTCATATGAAATTTGGGAAAGATACCTTCAGTACTTTCTGAGAAATAGCGGTAACAAACTTCAATTGTCAAAATCCAAGATGGTTGCCTTTCGGCCATGTTGTTTTTCGATTGGTCTCAAAATGCAATATGCATAACTAAGCACCAAGGGAAACTTACATATTAAATTTGAGAAAGATTCCTTCATTACTGTCTGAGAAATAGCGATAACAATCTTCAATTGTCAAAAATCCAAGATGGCTGCCTGTCGGCCATGTTGTTTTACGATTGGTCTCAAAATGCAATATGCATAACTAGGCACCAAGGGGAACTTACATATTAAATTTGAGAAAGATCTCTTCAGTACTCTCTGAGAAATAACGATAACAATCTTCAATTGTCAAAATCCAAGATGGCTGCCTGTCGGCCATGTTGTTTTTCGATTGGTCTCAAAATGCAATATGCATAACTAGGCACCAAGGGGAACTTACATATGAAATTTGAGAAAGATTCCTTCAGTACTTTCTGAGGATTAGCGATAACAAGAATTGTTTACGGACGGACGGACCACGGACCACGGACGCAGGGCGATTTGATTAGCCCACCATCTGATGATGGTGGGCTAAAAATGGTAGTTGCTACTCCTGCTTAGCGCTCAGCATATTTGTAGTGGAACGACTGGTTCGACTGTTGTCAGTATAATGTGACCGGATGGGGTGTCCTGCTGGGTGTCTTCGGCAGTATGCTTCAGTGAGGTAGCACTATAAATCGGCAAAAGTTCCGTCCTATCACAAGGAGACTTAACGCGAACATACCGCAGCCTCTCATAACACACATACGCACTCACCACACGCATACATGTCGCACGCACGGGAGGCCGTCCTTGAATGACCTTAGCTGTTAATAGGACGTTAAACAAAATAAACCAAACCAAACCTTACAACATTAAGATAACGCAGCTGCTTTGACACTATAATACATATATATATTCACCATCATTTGGAAAATCGTGCCAAGCCCCTGTGCTAATTCGTGGCGGACGCACTAGACGGTACTCAATGCTGTTTGTTATTGACACTGTTGTATTGTACCAATAAACAATGTGAAAAAAATGTAGGATCTACCATCACGGCAGTGCAGTTTCAGACGGCAGATTTTTTATCATCATTTAATCATATAACACCTCGTTAATCCACTCGATACATTCGAAACTTACGCGCGGAAAGCGAGACTCCGTACTACCAAGGAATATGGCGAGATATTTGGTCTTTCCAGAACATGTTAAACAATAAATATCTTTAAAAAAGATAAACGGCAAAGTTTTAATGCTGGTGGTTAAAATGTAAAACTGATGGTGAAATAAATAAACGAACTAAAGCGTTTTAGCACGAATAACAAAACTATATCAGCTTGAATCATTTTTGTTAATAATAAGACTGCTTTTGAATCAGGAATATGATTTTAATAATGTGTCATTTAAAAAGATAATCTACTTTTTCAGCTTGCATTCAATCTTATCTTTGTTTCGTTTTTAACTGCATATCTGCATTTTGCATTTACCGCTACATACTTCATCTTGACTAGTAACGCCACCTGTCGCGTCATATCCGGGGCCAAAAGATAATTATACGGCTATGCCAAATAACCGGTTAAACGTCTAAATAAAACAATGTGATGAGCTGTTATATCCACGAGGTTCTACGGGTGATTGGCCATTTGTAACAATTCATGTTGAAGAATGGAAACTTCATGGTTTGACATCAAAAGTTGATGTTCATACCAAATAACTAACAAAAACAAATAACGAGGATGCAAACAAAAATGTCCCCATCGTTTGGTATGATGGAGTTTATCTTTCTCCGGTTACTATCCTTCCCTCCCAGATCTCACGATCGAGACCATATTCCGCTTCTCTCGTTCGTAATTGTTAATCGTAAAACCGTCAATGCATCACACATCGAAATAAAGATCTGTGTAAAACGTTTAGTTTTATTTTTTTATTTTTTTTTTTGACACAAAATTCCAGGTCCGCTCCCCGGGAATAAAATAATTGATGCCTATAAGCAACGTTAAATTTCCAATCCTGTCCTAGCTGTCTCTTAACATATCAAATACATTTACATTGTATATCATTTCTCAACTCTGTCATAATGAAAACTCAGTTTTGATAACTTCTGTGGGGATACCGCTACAATACAAAGAAATCATAACATTGCCTGTCATATCTTGTTATTGTTTTCTCCGTACATGTAAGTCACGTGCGATCGAAATTGATATTCACACATATACATGTAGTCACATGATTTGTGCCATCGCTTCAAAAGCTGCTGGGGCCGGCCTAAACAGCCCCCTGACCCCCCTGACCCCCCGACCTATTCATTTGTGTCCCAAGTCCCCTTATATTTAGCATCAAATCCTGGAATTTCAGAAGCAAGATTTGATTTTTTCGGCATAGCCGTTTAATTTTCTTTTGGTCCCGGATATGACGTGACAGGTGGCGTTACTGGTCAAGATGAATTATGTGATTGGTCAATGTAGCGGTAAATGCAAAATGCAGATGTAAGCAGTTAAAAACGAAACAAAGATAAGATTGTATGCGGTAAATGCAAAATGCAGATGTACGGTTAAATACGAAACAAAGATAAGATTGAATGCAAGCTGAAAAAGTAGATTATCTTTTTAAATGACACATTATTAAATTCATATTCCTGATTTAAATGCAGTCTTATTATTAACAAAAATGATTCAAACTGATATAGTTTTGTTATTCGTGATAAAACGCTTTCGTTCGTTAATTTATTTTCATATTTCAGAATTAATATTAAAAGACATTTCTTGATTACTATACTGTTCTGCTTCACAAAGACTTGCATACATGCTAGATAAATGAAAAGTGCACTTGAATACACAGCTGTTTTAAACAAATCAAAAAAGAATCACACTTGCCGGTAAAGTATAACCGTTTATCAATACCATGTGTTTTACAGTAAAAGGTACCAATGGAACACCTCCACGTATCAGTGCAACAACCCACTAAGGAGGATAAAAATAATAACTAGAGAAATACGTGTGAAGGTGGCCAGAGGTAGCTACATATTCATAAGGGTAATGCACCATCCGATTAATCAGTTTTGTTGGGTAGGAAGAGATAGAGAGATAACAGAAATTTGAGAAAAGAGAAAAGCAAAGATATATTAGGAACAGAAAAAGAACAAAGGAAAAACCAGGTCGACTGGAAAAAGATATTTGGAGGAAATATAAGAGAAGATGCATGAGGATCCGATATGTGTTCGCGTCGACCCGGGTCGGGGCGACACTATAATAGTGTAAAGAATGTAACAATAATAATGCTCAGATGAAAAAGGAGAAAAACATAGATGTCTATTGACTATAAGTATTCATAACACATAATAGCACGACAAATGTATCCAAATCCTAAATACCCTACAAATGTACATGAAATTTAATATCTAATAAAAAGATAGAAATGTTTAATCCTAATTGATGAGGTAAAAACCTTATTGGAAGAACAAATATGAATAAAGAGAAAACAAACATATAAATATAATGATAATACACACAGTTAATTTACACGTATAATGGTATTTCTCATCAACAAAAAAAAAACACAATAGTATACTAACTCCCCAGCCAGAAACAAGATGAAAATTGATCACACCTATGTACACAAACACACATATATATACATAAATACATATACATACATATATTTTTTTTATATATAAAGATACAGTTGCAGTTATAAAAGTTCCAGTAAAGTCGAATTGAATTTAATATAAATGAATCTTTCAACTGTACCGGTGGTCATAACATAGCACGACATGTGTTCTAGAGTTAAGTTAAAAGTTGGAATTATAACGATTATCATTATACTCAGATAGGGGTTGATTGACGAGGATTAATGTCCTTGTTCCGGTTATATAGCCGAGCCTTGGACACTCTCTCAGATAGGGGTCAGAGTTCAGAAGCTTAACTACCAGGGAACTGTGTTCATGTGACAACCCAGGCAAGCCAGGAAAACCACACTTGGTCTCGTTTGGAGACGTTAATCCCACTATTTAGCAGCCTTTATATATAAGGCAAAACATTCCTGACAGCGTTGGTGTGCAAACCTAATGATTTAAAAATACATTGATTTACTAATTTCATTGAAGATCAGACAAAGGGTTCATATATAATATCAAAATCTGTACATCTGCGTTCAGAAAGCTGTGTTTCATTATATTCAATAACATTCCTAAGCATACGTATAGTAACGTTCACCTAACGTTTGAAAGCAAACGATTTCCTTAAAAGTATTGATTCATTTCTGCATCTTACCAACTGTCATGTAGTGAGGAAAATTCCAATGCATATATATAACTCCGGACCTGTTATTTTGGTTAATGCTTTATAATTCATTTTAAGATTAACAGTAATAAATATGTAAATCAGACTTTACCCTGGTTTCCGGTTGTAAGTAGTCCTTTATAGGAATGGCACCAAAGGGAGCATGGTGGGCTAGATCAGACCCCAGAAAAAAATTAAATGTTACCATGCCCAAATTTTAAATCATATTTAAATGAGCAATATAAATATGTACATGAGATATTATCTCAAATTTTCACTATTCGCTCATTCGCTACATGTACGTTTAACAATAGATGATATAGGCGCTTATTTTACTTTTCTTAATTGAGAAAGTATCAGATTATTTTTCCTTCAAGTTTCATGCAATTTGTGACGAAATACACACACACATATTAAAAAAAAAAAAATTCTCGTTGTGTATAATTGTTATAAGGGAATGAGTTAAATTATAATTCTATGTTGTATTAGTTGTGTTTCGGCATATTATCGTGATAACAAATCTTATATAAGATAATACATTTTATTGTTGTTTGATGCAGGAAAGATAATGTTATAATCTCAGTTCTAAAGGTGGCCCAGTCAGCTTAACTAAAAAGATAAAGATACGTCAGGCAGGTTTCAATTCCAGAAAAAAAAATCGTGGTCTGATGAAACGTTTTGGTTTGATGGTGACAAGCCAGAGACGTATACAAGTCTCTGGACAAGCCTAAGCGAGGGTTTGTTTAGAAGAATATATCTAAAATATTATCCTTTCAAGTTGGTATATTTTGAAACATATCTTGCTCTAATTATTTTTTTTTTTATTTATCTGCCTTTATCTATTTATACCAGACATGTCTTGTCACGTGACTTCATGTTCGTTCGTGCACCTGTGAGTTTTGCTGTCCTTCCCGCACTCGACATGTGAGTACCCGAACTTTATACATGGGCACTTTCCTTTTTAATAAAAACAGAAAAAATCTCGTTTACGGAAAGTACCGATGGTGCCCGAATGATGAATCCCGGTCGATATAATCGAAAGTGAAACAAGAGTACGAAACTGCGGCTTACTTCCGTTTGCCTGAAAAGTGTGTCGTGTCGCCGGTAACATTTGGCGTGATAGCTCTTGCATCTAAGCTAGCTAGGTAAGGACGCCAAACAAGTATTGCGAAGGTGAAGGGACCAGATAGACAAAGATTCACGGACTGCACAATTTGTCTTAACTTGAAATGGCACTGCAAAATACTGGAAGAATTTTGAGGAATATAATGATGAGTCATGGTAAGAAGAAACAGGTGCTCGTGGCTACGTGTAAAAGTTACAGAAACTAGACTTACATCCTTAGATGGGTTTTTTTCTCAGTAACGTCACAGGCGTCTGAAGTTCTGACAGTAAACTGAGATATAATACCATATAAAAAATAAGAGTATCTATTTTATAGTAGATACTCTTATTTTTTATATGGTATATATTATATCTCGGTTTACTGTCAGAACTTCAGACGCCTGTGGTAACGTGAACTTTCCGTCTTTTGACGAAATTATCTAGATCTATGGACATAAAAAGACTCTGACATAAAAATATTTTACATGTATGTTTAATTGGAGGTGGTCGTGAAAGTACAAGTTCAACTTTCTCACTGCTGCAGTGTATATAACGTTTATAAAATCTGAGGAATACTGAACGAGGTATAGTTGGAAGGTTCCGAACAGTACATACGATGAGACTAGTTTGGACTGGTGTGTTCGTTTATGTAATAAAAGACAGACCTTAGAATTTTATATTGTTTTCAAATGAGCCTTGACAAAGACTTCCAAGGCCCGTATTATTATTTGCAGCTGCGTCAAGATATATGTTTAAAATATTATAATTAAATACTGATGAACCGTTTCATCTGCATAAACGAACAGGCCCCAGCCTAGCTGTGAAATTCCAATGCTTGTACTAGTGAAAAAATTACCAAGCTCACTTTTATATGTCAAATAAACACACTTGTCTTGTGTAATGAATTATCAATGAGCTACAATTACTGTTTCATTTCCTACATGTACATGTACATGCATTACTGTCTATATTGCTTCAAAACATTTCAGTAGACCCCATTCAACATTTTTTCACAGGTTCAAAAATGTCAGCTATGTGTTCACAGAAAAGGCAGTCTTCAGGTTCAACCAAAAGGGTAAGTTGTTATAATATAGCAACATTAAATTTTAATTGTATTGAGTAACCCGAGACATTAATTAACATATTGACGATTATTATTGTGCATGAAACAATTAAAAATGGAGCAGGACATGCATACCTATTGCATTGTACTATGATATGCCAGTTTAAGATGAGAAAATCACAGGTCATGATCATAATATAACTGCATTTGTGAAGCAGAAATACTGGACTGCAGATGATGGGCCCCATTCCCAATTAAAATTATATCATATTTCGGCCCATTTCCCAAAATTTGCAGTTTTCTCATGAAAAAAATCTTTTCAAATTTGCATTTTCCCCCCATAAATGAGACGAAAAGGCCCCCAAAAAAGCCACCTGATTGTCCCAAAGCAGCGGGCAAAAAAGTCCTGAGAGTATCTGAACTTTAAAAAGTTTCTATCTTTAATTTCAAGGGTTGAGATGGTGGGTTGCAGATTCCCTTTTAATTCAAAAGGAATAAATGACATCATGGTAAAAAAACCATAACATCACATCGACAATAATGTCACATCAATATTGTCTTCCACTGATGTAATATCTATTATGTATGCATTCTTGAAGGAAAAACAGGGTTGGCCATTAAACCCCCTTGGGAAAGAGACGGGCAGAATCTCAACCCATGGGACAAGATTCTTAAGCTGCATAACACTAAGCAAGCCTCCTGATAGTTAACTCTTGGAATGAGATGGATCCCCCGTCTACCCCCAAGGGAGTGAAAGATTCTTTTATTCTTAACTTAAAACATTTTATTTTATTCTTTTATAGAAGACCACCCAGCTGAAGGAAATGTTGAACTCAAATGAATTGGAGTTTATTATGGAAGCTCACAATGGTCTAAGTGCCAGGATAGTCCAGGAGGCAGGTAAGTGTATAATTATCAGCACTAAGGGGGTAAGTGTACAATTAACAGTACTAAGGGGGTAAGTGTATAATTAACAGTACTAAGGGGGTAAGTGTACAATTAACAGTACTAAGGGGGTAAGTGTATAATTAACAGTACTAAGAGGGTAAGTGTATAATTAACATCACTAAGGGGGTAAGTGTATAATTAACAGCACTAAGGGGGTAAGTGTATAATTAACAGCACTAAGGGGGTAAGTGTATAATTAACAGTACTAAGGGGGTAAGTGTATAATTAACAGCACTAAGGGGGTAAGTGTATAATTAACAGCACTAAGGGGGTAAGTGTATAATTAACAGCACTGAGGGGGTAAGTGTATAATTAACAGTACTGAGGGGGTAAGTGTATATATATGTAATTAACAGCTCTAAGGGGGTAAGTGTATAATTAACAGTACTAAGGGGGTAAGTGTATAATTAACAGTACTAAGGGGGTAAGTGTATAATTAACAGCACTAAGGGGGTAAGTGTATAATTAACAGAACTAAGGGGAAAGATAAATGAAAAAGAAAATTCACTGGGAGGAAAAGGAATTATCTGAGAGTTTGACATCAGGATGACAAGAACACAAAGAACACACACAGGTTATACTTTCCAGAGCGAATACATTATTTAATCATCTTCAGTTCAGTTAGTGCTTCAGACAAGTAAGCCAATGGTCCCAACTTTGATCTCTAGCAGAGGCATTGGACCTCTTCTTCATTGGCAGCCATGTAGGGATTACAGGAAATATTATCACAAAAATACTCTATTTTTTCTTCACAAACATTGTTGCGTGCAGAATGTTACCTATGGAAAACCCAGCTAGGACTAGTAATTTAAATTTCCTAGGAACATCCTAGCCTCTTCCTACTTGGTTGTGGACAGTATTCCTGATTTAGCTCAATCAGTAGAGGGTTAGACAACTAAATGCCCTTCATTTGATCCCAAGTGGGGACATTGAATTAAAATATCTAAATATAATGACCTCCATTACAGAGCTACAAAAGACTAGGGTGGTTGGGTGGCAGAGTGTTACAATAGTAACTCACATGCCTTTCGAATATGAAAAAGGATGAGGTCAACTGCCCGACTACATGGGTTTTCTGTGGGGAATCTTGTTTACTCCCACAGTAAGAATCCTCATGCTCTTCCATCCAGACTAACGAGCGTGACTTACTACCTGCAGAGGGTGCAGAACACAGTGCTCAGCATGTCTGGTTTACGGTACTTGAAAGAGGGAGCACATCACTTGTTTGTTTGTTAACAGCCAGGGTCATTTAAGGACATGCCAGGTTTTGGAGGTGGAAAGGAAGCCGGAGAAAAACCACCGGCCAACAGTCAGTACCTGGCAACTGCCCCATGTAGGTTTCGAACTCGCAACCCAGAGGTGGAGGGCTAGTGATAAAGTGTTGGGACACCTTAACCGCTCGGCCACCGCACATCACACCAGTGTTTTTAGCCCACCATCATCAGATGGTGGGCTATTCAAATCGCCCTGCGTCCGTGGTCCCTCCGTCCCTCCGTCCCTCCGTCCGTCCGTAAACAATTCTTGTTATCGCTATTTCTCAGAAAGTACTGAAGGGACCTTTCTCAAATTTCATGTGTAGGTTCCCCTTGGTGCCTAGTTATGCATATTGCATTTTGAGACCATTTGGAAAACAACATGGCCGACAGGCAGCCATCTTTGATTTTGACAATTGAAGATTGTTATCGCTATTTCTCAAAAAGTACTAAAGGAATCTTTCTCAAATTTCATATGTAGGCTCCCCTTGGTGCCTAGTTATGCATTTTGCATTTTGAGACCAATTGGAAAACAACATGGCCGACAGGCAGCAATCTTGGATTTTGACGATTGAAGATTGTTAGCGCTATTTCTCAGAAAGTACTGAAGGTATCTTTCTCAAATTTCATAAATAGCTTTGCCTTGTTTGAAAAGTACTAGAGGGATGTTTCTCAATTTACACAGATTAGTGAAAGGAAGGGAAAAATAGAGAAATGATCAATCTGACATGGAACCTATAAAGATCGTTCAGTGGTGGGCGCCAAGATCCCTCTGGGATCTCTTGTAATTAATGCATTGGCTACCTATCACAGTTCAAGATTTTGATGTACACATACAAAATGTACAAGGTAATAAAAGGAACAGCTCAGAGTATTTACAGGAACTTTTCACTTTCAACCAGCAATTTTTTTTATCAGTATAAGTTGATATAACTTGTTTCGTGCTTGTTGTAAGATCAATAAGTAATTTTAAATTTACATAAAGACTTGCATATATATTTATGTGTACAGGATTCAAAGGTATATGGGGCAGTGGGCTGTCTGTGTCTGCCCAGCTTGGTGTACGCGACAGTAACGAAGCATCATGGACACAAGTCGTGGAAGTTGTAGAGTTCATGAGCGACGCTACAGACATACCGATCCTGCTTGATGCAGACACAGGTTATGGAAATTTCAATAATGCGAGGCGACTGGTCCGTAAATTAGAGGATAGAGGAATTGCAGGTAATTGTATTTCACAAAATACAAAAATTGGTTTGATATTTAAATAATCAAATTAAAATTATAAGGATAGGACTGTCAGTCACTTTAAGAGGTCATAATTGCTATAAATAGCACATTACTTCAAACACAGTGTGATTTTACCAGGCTTAATTAACTATAGGTAAAACACACAATGCATTCGAGTTCAAATTGAGCTTCAAAACTCCAGGTTTCTATATATGTATATTCCCTCAAAGTTTTGAATGCCAGCATTTACTCAAGTGAACCCTAAGATTCAAGATTTTCATAAAAATTTAAGCTACTCTCTAAATGTGCAGAAAAAATTCTTTTAAGATGAAGCAATTGATACTTATTTCCGATCAATTTTACAGGAATCATAAATATTTTTGTTTGACCTTCATTAAATATTGAGAGCAAAGCAGAATATCTCCCTGGTTGAAAATTGTTTTAATTTGTTTGCAGTTAAAATTTGTTTTGCAAAATGTCAACATTTGTTGTACAATAAAAGTTTTGCTGTTAATGCTGATTTTTTGCCCAAAGTGTTGTCCATCATGTTTATAAATATAAGGTTTGTTGTCAACCAGCTTTGTTGTGTCAAATAGAAAAGCTGTTACATTTTTCTCCCTAGGAGCCTGTATGGAAGACAAGCTGTTCCCAAAGACAAACTCACTCCATGATGGGAGGGCACAACCATTAGCTGATATTGAAGAGTTCTGTTTGAAGATTAAGGTTAGAGTTGAATTATTTAATCTGGAGTACTGACAAGTTTTAGCACTATGTCAGATTGAAATTAACATACATGATTTTGTTAACTACAGTATGAACTGCACATGTACAGTATAACTTCTACAAAGCTGTGCTTTAATATTACTGAAAACTTTTACAAAAATTTTACAAATTTGAAACAAAAGTTCCTATATCTTACACACCTTGCTTCGTAGGCCTGTAAGGACACACAGACAGATCCAGACTTTTGTATTGTGGCCCGAGTGGAAGCCTTCATCGCTGGATGGGGACTCGATGAGGCACTGAAACGGGCAGAAGCTTACAGAAACGCAGGTTAGTTACACATAAATAAGGTATAGCCACTGTTGGCAATTTGTCAAAGAATATAAAAGGGTAGTTGGATGTGATAACACATTCCCTTACCCTGGACAGGGATATCCACAGTTTTACCAGTGTGAGATTTTCTTGTCTGGCCTTATAGCTGCAACAATTGTATTTCGTCACATCAATAATTCCATGACATCACGGCGACAATACAATGAAGTCACATCAGCAATTCAATCACGAGATAATGCCAATATTTCATTGCGTTGATGTAACGTCCATATTAGATAAATAAGAGGGTAAACAGGGTAAGAGAATAATAATCATTCTCCCCCTTGGGTATGAAACGGGTAACCCTCAGGGTAAAATTATATTTAAGCTGCCAAATACTCGGCAAGCCAGGTGTTTTGTAACTTAAGAATCTTCCCCTCGGGTTGCTATTCCCTTGTTGTAAACCCAAGGGGATGAAAGATTTAATGTTCAATCAAAAATTTTAGAAATTAAGAAAAAAATACACTATAACTGTTAATAGTCTTGTTTGTATTTCATTGTATAGTGTTTGGCAGCTAAGAATCTTGCCCCAAGGATGCAGATCCTCATTTGCACTCCTAGGGGTTGATTGATTATTTTTTCTCATCTGTCTTAGCTTAGAAAACTGACGTTAACAACCTCTTTGGTAAGAGATTTCTCTGTCACAGCCTTAGGTTAGAAAATTAATCTTATGACCCCTCCGGTTAGATATTTCTCTGTCACAGCCTTAGAAAATTAATCTTATGACCCCTCCAATTAGATATTTCTCTGTCACAGCCTTAGAAAATTAACCTTATGACCCCTCTGATTAGATATTTCTCTGTCACAGCCTTAGAAAATTAATCTTATGACCCCTCCAAATAGATATTTCTCTGTCACAGCCTTAGAAAATTAACCTTATGACCCCTCCGGTTAGACATTTCTCTCTCACAGCCTTAGGTTAGAAAATTAACCTGATGACCCCTCCGATTAGATATTTCTCTGTCACAGCCTTAGAAAATTAACCTTATGACCCCTCCGGTTAGATATTTCTCTGTCACAGCCTTAGGTTAGAAAATTAACCTTATGACCCCTCCGGTTAGATATTTCTCTGTCACAGCCTTAGAAAATTAACCTTATGACCCCTCCGGTTAGATATTTCTCTGTCACAGCCTTAGAAAATTAACCTGATGACCCCTCTGATTAGATATTTCTCTGTCACAGCCTTAGAAAATTAACCTGATGACCCCTCCAATTAGATATTTCTCTGTCACAGCCTTAGAAAATTAACCTGATGACCCCTCCGGTTAGATATTTCTCTGTCACAGCCTTAGAAAATTAACCTGATGACCCCTCCGGTTAGATATTTCTCTGTCACAGCCTTAGAAAATTAACCTGATGACCCCTCCAATTAGATATTTCTCTGTCACAGCCTTAGGATAGAAAACTAACCATATCACCCCTCAGACTAGATATTTCTCTGTCCAGCCTTTAGGATAGAAATAACCTATCACCCCTCAACATTAGATATTTCTCTGTCACAGCCTTAGGATAGAAAACTAACCATATCACCCCTCAGACTAGATATTTCTCTGTCTGACTTAGGATAGAAAACTAACCATATCACCCCTCAGACAAGATATTTCTCTGTCAGACTTAGGATAGAAAACTAACCATATCACCCCTCAGACTAGATATTTCTCTGTCAGACTTAGGATAGAAAACTAACCATATCACCCCTCAGACTAGATATTTCTCTGTCAGACTTAGGATAGAAAACTAACCATATCACCCCTCAGACTAGATATTTCTCTGTCAGACTTAGGATAGAAAACTAACCATATCACCCCTCAGACAAGATATTTCTCTGTCTGACTTAGGATAGAAAACTAACCATATCACCCCTCAGACTAGATACTTCTCTGTCTGACTTAGGATAGAAAACTAACCATATCCCCCCTCAGACTAGATATTTCTCTGTCACAGCCTTAGGATAGAAAACTAACCATATCACCCCTCAGACTAGATATTTCTCTGTCAGACTTAGGATAGAAAACTAACCATATCACCCCTCAGACTAGATATTTCTCTGTCAGAGTTAGGATAGAAAACTAACCATATCACCCCTCAGACAAGATATTTCTCTGTCAGACTTAGGATAGAAAACTAACCATATCACCCCTCAGACTAGATATTTCTCTGTCACAGCCTTAGGATAGAAAACTAACCATATCACCCCTCAGACTAGATATTTCTCTGTCTGACTTAGGATAGAAAACTAACCATATCACCCCTCAGACTAGATACTTCTCTGTCTGACTTAGGATAGAAAACTAACCATATCACCCCTCAGACTAGATACTTCAATGTCTGACTTAGGATAGAAAACCAACCATATCACCCCTCAGACAAGATATTTCTCTGTCAGAGTTAGGATAGAAAACTAACCATATCACCCCTCAGACTAGATATTTCTCTGTCAGAGTTAGGATAGAAAACTAACCATATCACCCCTCAGACAAGATATTTCTCTGTCACAGCCTTAGGATAGAAAACTAACCATATCACCCCTCAGACTAGAGATTTCTCTGTCACAGCCTTAGGATAGAAAACTAACCATATCACCCCTCAGACTAGATATTTCTCTGTCAGAGTTAGGATAGAAAACTAACCATATCACCCCTCAGACTAGATATTTCTCTGTCTGACTTAGGATAGAAAACTAACCATATCACCCCTCAGACAAGATATTTCTCTGTCAGAGTTAGGATAGAAAACTAACCATATCACCCCTCAGACAAGATATTTCTCTGTCAGACTTAGGATAGAGGCTAACCATATCACCCCTCAGACTAGATATTTCTCTGTCACAGCCTTAGGATAGAAAACTAACCATATCACCCCTCAGACTAGATACTTCTCTGTCTGACAGGATAGAAAACCAACCATATCACCCCTCAGACAAGATATTTCTCTGTCAGAGTTAGGATAGAAAACTAACCATATCACCCCTCAGTCTAGAGATTTCTCTGTCTGACTTAGGATAGAAAACTAACCATATCACCCCTCAGACTAGATATTTCTCTGTCAGACTTAGGATAGAAAACTAACCATATCACCCCTCAGACAAGATATTTCTCTGTCAGAGTTAGGATAGAAAACTAACCATATCACCCCTCAGACTAGATATTTCTCTGTCAGACTTAGGATAGAAAACTAACCATATCACCCCTCAGACAAGATATTTCTCTGTCTGACTTAGGATAGAAAACTAACCATATCACCCCTCAGACTAGATATTTCTCTGTCTGACTTAGGATAGAAAACTAACCATATCACCCCTCAGACTAGAGATTTCTCTGTCAGAGACTTAGGATAGAAAACTAACCATATCACCCCTCAGACTAGATATTTCTCTGTCTGACTTAGGATAGAAAACTAACCATATCACCCCTCAGACAAGATATTTCTCTGTCTGACTTAGGATAGAAAACTAACCATATCACCCCTCAGACTAGATATTTCTCTGTCTGACTTAGGATAGAAAACTAACCATACCACCCCTCAGACAAGATATTTCTCTGTCTGACTTAGGATAGAAAACTAACCATATCACCCCTCAGACTAGATATTTCTCTGTCTGACTTAGGATAGAAAACTAACCATATCACCCCTCAGACTAGATATTTCTCTGTCTGACTTAGGATAGAAAACTAACCATATCACCCCTCAGACTAGATATTTCTCTGTCAGAGTTAGGATAGAAAACTAACTATATCACCCCTCACACTAGATATTTCTCTGTCTGACTTAGGATAGAAAACTAACCATATCACCCCTCAGACTAGAGATTTCTCTGTCTGACTTAGGATAGAAAACTAACCATATCACCCCTCAGACTAGATATTTCTCTGTCACAGCCTTAGGATAGAAAACTAACCATACCACCCCTCAGACTAGATATTTCTCTGTCTGACTTAGGATAGAAAACTAACCATATCACCCCTCAGACTAGATATTTCTCTGTCACAGCCTTAGGATAGAAAACTAACCATATCACCCCTCAGACTAGATATTTCTCTGTCTGACTTAGGATAGAAAACTAACCATATCACCCCTCAGACAAGATATTTCTCTGTCAGACTTAGGATAGAGGCTAACTATATCACCCCTCAGACTAGATATTTCTCTGTCACAGCCTTAGGATAGAAAACTAACCATATCACCCCTCAGACTAGATATTTCTCTGTCTGACTTAGGATAGAAAACTAACCATATCACCCCTCAGACTAGATATTTCTCTGTCACAGCCTTAGGATAGAAAACTAACCATATCACCCCTCAGACTAGATATTTCTCTGTCTGACTTAGGATAGAAAACTAACCATATCACCCCTCAGACTAGATATTTCTCTGTCTGACTTAGGATAGAAAACTAACCATATCACCCCTCAGACTAGATATTTCTCTGTCTGACTTAGGATAGAAAACTAACCATATCACCCCTCAGACTAGATATTTCTCTGTCTGACTTAGGATAGAAAACTAACCATATCACCCCTCAGACAAGATATTTCTCTGTCACAGCCTTAGGATAGAAAACTAACTATATCACCCCTCAGACTAGATATTTCTCTGTCTGACTTAGGATAGAAAACTAACCATATCACCCCTCAAACTAGAGATTTCTCTGTCTGACTTAGGATAGAAAACTAACCATATCACCCCTCAGACTAGATATTTCTCTGTCAGACTTAGGATAGAAAACTAACCATATCACCCCTCAGACAAGATATTTCTGTCACAGCCTTAGGATAGAAAACTAACCATATCACCCCTCAGACTAGATATTTCTGTCACAGCCTTAGGATAGAAAACTAACCATATCACCCCTCAGACTAGATATTTCTCTGTCTGACTTAGGATAGAAAACTAACCATATCACCCCTCAGACAAGATATTTCTCTGTCTGACTAAGGATAGAAAACTAACCATACCACCCCTCAGACTAGATATTTCTCTGTCAGAGTTAGGAAAGAAAACCAACCATATCACCCCTCAGACTAGATATTTCTCTGTCTGACTTAGGATAGAAAACTAACCATATCACCCCTCAGACTAGATATTTCTCTGTCTGACTTAGGATAGAAAACTAACCATATCACCCCTCAGACAAGATATTTCTGTCACAGCCTTAGGATAGAAAACTAACCATATCACCCCTCAGACAAGATATTTCTCTGTCAGACTTAGGATAGAGGCTAACTATATCACCCCTCAGACTAGATATTTCTCTGTCACAGCCTTAGGATAGAAAACTAACCATATCACCCCTCAGACAAGATATTTCTCTGTCTGACTTAGGATAGAAAACTAACCATATCACCCCTCAGACTAGATATTTCTCTGTCAGACTTAGGATAGAAAACTAACCATATCACCCCTCAGACTAGATATTTCTCTGTCTGACTTAGGATAGAAAACTAACCATATCACCCCTCAGACTAGATACTTCTCTGTCAGAGTTAGGATAGAAAACTAACCATATCACCCCTCAGACTAGATATTTCTCTGTCTGACTTAGGATAGAAAACTAACCATATCACCCCTCAGACAAGATATTTCTCTGTCAGAGTTAGGATAGAAAACTAACCATATCACCCCTCAGACTAGATATTTCTCTGTCAGAGTTAGGATAGAAAACTAACTATATCACCCCTCAGACTAGATATTTCTCTGTCACAGCCTTAGGATAGAAAACTAACCATATCACCCCTCAGACTAGATATTTCTCTGTCAGAGTTAGGATAGAAAACTAACCATATCACCCCTCAGACAAGATACTTCTCTGTCAGACTTAGGATAGAAAACTAACCATATCACCCCTCAGACTAGATATTTCTCTGTCAGAGTTAGGATAGAAAACTAACCATATCACCCCTCAGACTAGAGATTTCTCTGTCTGACTTAGGATAGAAAACTAACCATATCACCCCTCAGACTAGATATTTCTCTGTCTGACTTAGGATAGAAAACTAACCATATCACCCCTCAGACTAGAGATTTCTCTGTCTGACTTAGGATAGAAAACTAACCATATCACCCCTCAGACAAGATATTTCTCTGTCAGAGTTAGGATAGAAAACTAACCATATCACCCCTCAGACTAGATATTTCTCTGTCTGACTTAGGATAGAAAACTAACCATATCACCCCTCAGACAAGATATTTCTCTGTCAGAGTTAGGATAGAAAACTAACCATATCACCCCTCAGACTAGATACTTCTCTGTCAGAGTTAGGATAGAAAACTAACCATATCACCCCTCAGACTAGATATTTCTCTGTCAGAGTTAGGATAGAAAACTAACCATATCACCCCTCAGACAAGATATTTCTCTGTCAGAGTTAGGATAGAAAACTAACCATATCACCCCTCAGACTAGATACTTCTCTGTCTGACTTAGGATAGAAAACTAACCATATCACCCCTCAGACTAGATATTTCTCTGTCACAGGCAAGGGAAAGACTCTGTGCAGGATCTCTTCTCTAGAAAAACATGGTACCACTTTGAAGTATGCCGGAATATATAGGCAACTCCTTCTGTTATTCATGGCTGAAACCATGTTAGAAAGTTTTGTACATCCATGTCATACGTTTATGTTATTATGGTCGGCTACTTGTTTTACATACTTCTGACTGCATTGATAGCTGAAAAATTACCAAGATTATGGAAATAAGCTCTGTTGTTATAAGACAACCGATATTACAGAAGCAGTTCTTGTTTGAAACACCATATCTATCCTCAATTAAGCCGTATCCACTAGTATAAAAGTTTAGTATCCAAGTATAACTTTATTTTTTGGCAAAATTGATGATTCAGCAAAATGAGGACGAGGGCTTATTTGTGGACAGGGGCTTATAATTTTTTGGGTACAAGGGCATATTTGTTGACAAAAGCCTATATCCAGCCTTCAGGGCATCCATTAACCTGAGACCTCAGGTTAATGACACAGCAAAATTTAATTTGACGCATGACTTTGGCATGCATATTCATGTAATATGTGGACAGGGGCTTATTTGTGCATAAGGGCCAATTTAATTTGCTTTCTTTACTAACGATATATATATTTTCTTTACAGGAGCTGATGCAATTTTGATGCACAGTAAAAAGTCGGATCCGTCTGATATTGAGGCATTTATGAAAGCTTGGAATAATCAGGTATGTTAATTAGAACTTTTAATTTATCACATATCAGGTGTGTCAATTAAAACTTATAATTCATTCAATTAAAACTTATAATTCATCAAATATCAAGTATGTTAATTAAAACTAATAATTCATCAAATATCAGGTATGTTAATTAAAATTAATAATTCATAAAATATCCGGTATGTTAATTAAAACTAATAATTCATCAAATATCAGGTATGTTAATTAAAACTTATAATTCATCAAATATCAGGTATGTTAATTAAAACTAATTCATATCACATATCAGGTATGTTAATTAAATTAATTCGTATCACATATCAGAAGAAAGCATGTATACTTGGGTGTTCAACGAAAGTGTCACATAGAACTATAATTGGCATGTCAAATGATTTTTACATTCTAGAACCTTGGAATTTGCATATTGTAGCTTGTCATTACATCTCTTTAGTTTTGTTTGTTGATGTTAACCACATGTACATTTACATGTAGTCAAGGAATGGTGGCAGTGTGTCCACGTTTCACTGTGGAGAAGATTGACAGACTTGGAGGGCGCAGGACGTATTAGTGAAGGGAATCGGTTTCACTTTCAGAATCGATATTCAATTATAATCAGTTTTCTAAATTTAGCACAGAATTGCCCGTGTGTAGAAAATGTATGTTCATTTCAAGTACATTTATTACATGGGTGGATGATTGAAAATAATAAAAATTTGTTAAAAAAAAAAGGAAAGATTGTCGGTGACAATTTTGAAAAGTCAATTAATCAGACATTTCTTGAAGTGTCCGTAATTCTTCAGCTTGGCATATTTGTGTAATGTTATCTAACCAAGAAGTAGTTGATCTTTAACTGACATACTCATTTGTTGGTTACATGCAATTAAGATTTTATTAACAAGCGATAAATACTTTATGTTCCGTATCAGAAATATTCATAAAAAAAGCTAAGACGTATGATAAGTGTTCTTAAGATGTACATACATTTTCTACAAAATGGCAATTCTGTGGAAAATTCAGAAAACCAATATTATCATTAATCGATCAATTTTAAGTTTTGAATTATTAATTCTTAAAATGAAACCAATTGCCATCACTAGTAAGTACTGTACATAATCACATGTATGTTTGCTAGGCCTGCTACTAGCTTTTGCTTTTATACAGCTATATTAATTTGATTATTTAAGGTGAGGCCTGAAATACTGTATATTACTAAAATTAACTTTTTTTTAAACACATGATGACATAAATTGCAGGGTCCAGTGGTAATAGTACCAACAAAATACTACACGACCCCAACACAGACGTTCAGAGATATGGGCGTTTCCATGGTGATCTGGGCCAACCATAACCTGCGAGCCGCTGTGTCAGCCATGCAACAGACAACAGCACAAATCTACAAAGATCAGTCCCTTGAAAATGTTGAGAAAAAGGTGAGTTATTGCCTTTCATCAACTTAGCCCACTACACAGGGAATATTAATTCTTATCCAGATTTTCGAGCGTGAAAACTCATTTGTAAAATGAAACTTTTTTTTTATTGGGTCACCTGAGATTTAATGAAATTTTAATCATCTTCTCAAGACTCAGATATTTTAGTATCAAATACATTGCATAGATGAAACAGTTTTACAGGAATTTACTAAAATTGTGAATTTTGTAAACCTGGGGTCTCGATCACACTTACCCCTCGGGAGGGGGTTCAATTTTGCTAAAGTTTATATGGAGAAATCACATTTTTTAGTGTCATTTGTTGAATTGCTATTGGAAATAATTAAAATTTGTTTAGAATTATCAGTAAGGGATTAGGGTTTGAGGTTATACTCATATTGACCTTTAATGACCCTCAGATGCTGATGAGCGGGGCTAAAATTGGCCAAATTGAGTGATAAAATAAGGTGACCATTAAGGCCCATGAGTTTGGTCATGTTATATGAATCAAGTTTTCTAATAATTCCTGAAAATTGACACTTCTGCTATGAAACAAACAAAAAAATGTCTGTACTGGGCATAGCTATGCTTTGTTTTGTTTTCTTATACTTAAGTATTCCTTCATTTGAATAAAGTTTAGGTTGTCAAAATTAAAGTTAGTGGAAAATATGGGTTTTTTTTCCAAGCAGTAAAAGTTATAATCTTTACATTAATAAGGCAGTTTTACTCTCAAAATAAACCAAAGTTCTTCAAGTAATAAGTCCTGATTTTTTTTAATTTGACCCGAAGTAACACTAATTAACACAAAGACATGTTGTATTTGTCTACAATATGCCTTTTTCCTGTACATTTCAGGGTTAATTTCATTACTTGTAGGCATGAACACTTATATAATCATTGTTCCGATCGACATATATTTCATCAATAAAAATTGTGCATGTTTCTGATATCCAAATGAAGGAATGCCCTTTAAAAAGTTACATTTTCTTTATTGAAATCATATTTTGACCAGTATAACTTTTTGGTCAAAATTGTTCAATTCATATTTTTATACATTTGCCAATAGATTGTGACGGTGAAGGAAGTGTTCCGACTGCAACAGGATGACGAGCTGGTACAGGCAGAAAACAAGTACCTTCCACAGAAGTGATAGCCATGTCCACAGAACATCACAAGGCCGACTTTAAGATGCTACATCGTCGATAAAAAACATAAAATAGCACCCATGGTAAAGAAAAATATCATGTCAAGACTAACAAATGAAGAAAAAGTTTCTTCGTCCAGACAGTGATCGTGAATATAAGACCGGAAGATATCTTCAAAATATAGGTGAAGCATATGAAAGAATTTCGTCATGATGCAATGAATTTTTGGATGGTGGTAATATAGGTTTAAGTATATAAGTTTTGGGTTCGTAAAAATATTCAG
Source organism: Pecten maximus (assembly GCF_902652985.1). NCBI lineage: Eukaryota > Metazoa > Mollusca > Bivalvia > Pectinida > Pectinidae > Pecten > Pecten maximus. The sequence goes on along the minus strand of NC_047022.1, from coordinate 6,778,663 downwards.
CAGCCTATTCTCGTTTTCAATCGATCCTCATTACTCTTTGTCGGAGATGTAGCATTTGCAGACAACATTACGTTATGAAGGGATTTTGGTATTTAGCTTTCTCATTCTCTAAGACTGCTGCAGTTCTTTAATCAAAACTATGTATTTTCTAATGAATATATTGAATACAAATTGTATTTATCAGATATTAATCATTGTTTAAATTTATGATATGCTTTTTAAAAGCTAAGGTCATTAATATCTTGTAGTAAAGTGTGGTAAACATGTTTTTGATATGTGGACTAAATGTGTGGGGTTTTCGCCAGGTATTTTATCAATGGGGTCCATTTAGATAGATTGCGAGTGATATTTTTAGTTTAAATGATGTTTTATTAATAATCAAGTACTTACACACAACATCAAAATACAAATCATATAGGATTTGAAAACAAGCTTAAAGTGATATTTCAGCTCGAGGATCTTACATGAATGGCTATGTAATATGGAATTTATTGAAAGAGTTCAGTCATTTGATATGCCACGAGCATTCTGGGGAGCGGCAAATCAAATCATTGAATTAGTTTGATCAACTCCATATGACATAAGGTGCGTGAAATTATGTTTAAAATCACAGAACTCTTATTGTATGTATTAGAATATTTGATAGTAAAACTCTCAAATTATTCTCTATGTAAGACAGGATTTTTGACCTGAACCATATGTTTTTCTCTACAAAGAAAATCAATTGTGCGACGTTATATATTTATTACGACATCATAATTACTTATGATGCCACAATAGTGCTATTACATATGTTTTACATCATTTATTTAAGTGCTAATGACGTAGAAGGATAGGATTCTTATATGTCATGAAAATACATTGGGTATTGTTGAGGTTTGTAGATTGAAATGGAATTTGAGAGAATTGTGTTAATTAAGTCAGAACTTGAATTTGATTCAACTCAATATTGGGTTTAATGAATTAAAGTGAGGTTGTGGTAAAAAAGAAAAAAAAAGAAAAATTATATTCTTAATGTACATAGTATACTAATAGCAGTTTATAATTTTTCTCTCTTTTTTTTTTCACTTTTAATTTTTTTTAATTTCTTTTTACATTTCACACAATATTTTTGTATGTTTATCAATCATAAAACCAGCAGAGTAGATGTTCTTGAATATATTATGTTACATATACTTAACCTAATGATCTCTATTGCTCAATCGCCCTGCATTCCTTTGGCTATCCAGCTGAGTTCAGGAACCTAATACCCACCCAACCAAAACGAACAGAGTTGGCTCTTCCACCTGAATTCTTTGCATAATTTTACATGCATGTTCATGCAATGTATATACAACATGGTTTTATTACATTGTGACACAAAATCGCTACAAATGAGTCGGGGTTTAATTCAGGAAAAAACACAGGCCTCGATAAAAATTCACAAAGATATTGTCGAACTTGATATAAATATTGAAGTTTTAAAAGAATATCTGTCATGTGTGACTTTGTGTGTGGAAGATATTGATTTTCAGAAAAGTTTTTCTTCCTTCCTGATCTTTGCCTTGGTATATTATATGAAGGCTAAATATAATTAATTACTTGGGTTCTCAGGCCAAGGTATATTATATGAAGGCTAAATATAATTAATTACTTGGTTCTCAGGCAAATTTTTCTAAAAAGAGATGAGTGAGAGAGTTAATTGTTTTATCATTTTATTGGTGAAGAAAAAGATGAGGGTATGTTTTTTTTCAAAACAAATATTATCCATTTTCATAATATACTGCTTCAAAATGTGGGAAACCATGATTTATCATGACTTTTCGTCTTTGTTTCACATTAATGAACATGTTGGATATATCACAGGTGAAAGGTTTGCTGGTGATGCTTTTTTCCCCACATTCTTCTCCCAAAGAAAATTAAGCAAGATTTTTATTATTGAACCAGGAAAATATATGAGATGAGGACTTTTTTCATTCCAGGGTTTTTCCAGTAAAACATCTACCCCACCCCAGGACTCCAGGTTTGGTTAAGGGGTACCACCCATAGAATTTATCTAATAAATTACATAGAAGTAATAGGAAGGCAATCCAACCATGGATAGAAGTGATTTAATGTGGAGTCCTGGGGTCCGGTAGATATTTTAATGGAATAGCCCTTGGAGCAAATGAGATAAGGCCTGAGAACCAAATAATTAATATTTTTGCCTATAATCAGGATATAGTCTCCATGGAAATGTTATAGTAGTTAATATTCTAACTGATAAACATCTGCTTAGTTTGTCCAGGTTTACAACTGTGCAGATAGTTTTGCTATATTTTTTGTGAAACATAATTTTACTTTATGTTTTTTTGATTATTTGAGATATGAACAAAGTTTTTCTTTTTTTTAACTCACTCTCTTTTATAGCTATTATTTTCTGATGTCAACGTTTTTGTTTAAAGATCTGAGAAAACTATAATTTACATATGAATTCTTTTGAGAAATACAATGGTATCATTTCCATTGTGTCATCATAAAGGTCTGCGCAAACTAATTTACATATTAATTTGTTAGAAAAATATTCTATTGTATTGTTTCCATTGTATTTCATGAAAAAAAATTTCACATATGAATTTGTGAGAAATTTTGTATCATCCATTGTGTTCTGCTAAAGAGATTGAGAAAGCTTACATATGGCTATGACGTACGCTTCAGCAAGGACGTACCAGGTATTATTTTAATATACACAGCTGTTCATGACCATACATATCCGTAAAACATTGTGACATTGACAATAACGTATTTAGTGCTTTGAAGAATTCTTGTATGTGTTTTGTTATCTTTATTTGTGTTTTTGATACAGAATTGTTATAATATATATTACATATAATTATATATTGATATCAAGATAATCAAGATATAGTTAATTAATTGTTATGTTATATGTATTTTTTTTTTTTTTTTTAATTTTTATTTCAAATATCTGAGATGATGTACACGTTACAACAATATTGGCTTCAGAAAATCATCCCTTCAACTTCATTTAAACCCTCAACTAGAGATCAGAGTAAACAAACAAACCAAAGGCCACCTTTTTGTTCGGATATATCCTGGATCTAGATTAGCCCGAGTTTCCTCTGGCCCCGTCACCATGTCCTACACCGGGGCCGCGGTGGCCGAGTGGTTAAGGTGTACCGACACTTTAACACTAGCCCTCCACCTCTGGGTTGCGAGTTCGAAACCTACGTGGGGCAGTTGCCAGGTACTGACCGTAGGCCGGTGGTTTTTCTCCGGGTACTCCAGCTTTCCTCCACCTCCAAAACCTGGCACGTCCTTAAATGACCCTGGCTGTTAATAGGACGTTAAACAAAAACAAACAAACCAATTGTCCTACACCACACATGGTTTCAGGGCCAGAGGAAACTCGGGCTAGATCTAGATCTGCCTTTGTTCAACATCTTTTTTTTCATTATTATTATTTTCCTACAAATTATCTAAATGTTATACATGTTCACGTGTTACTGACAATTTATAAAAGTTTATAAATATGATACATGTACAATATACATTTTATATCTACATGTATATCCAGTGGTACTTATGGAATCTGAAGGTTTCTGATGGTTTATCAGCCTTTTAAAAATACCATTTTTTTAAACGATCAGAAACCTTGGGATTAACTTAAGGATATATGCTACCTACAAAAGTACTCAACTTCCTTTCAACCTTGATTTTCAGTACTCAAAAAAGTAAAAGTATACTTTTCTGTGTTAGGTGCTAATTTTTTCCTTGCTTTGTGTTGTCTTTTCCAATAATATGGTTGTAATTTGATACAATGATTTTAAACAGAAATTGTCGAAAATGTAATACATTTGTAGAAGCTAATTAGGCAAGAGAAACAGGAGCTTGATGGAGGAATAAGATGACAAAATAATTACACGACATATTAATCAAATATTTGAAATGTTAATAAAACTCATTTTTGCTTTTTTTAACAAGATCTGTTATAAATATATATATAACCTATATAATGTAACGTCTTCTTTTGTCAATTATCAGTTATATATATATATATATATTACTTTTATGCTAGCTAACTTGATCAAATGCTCCATATTTGTCCTTTAATAAGTCTTGGCAGGGATCAAAGCCAAAATATATAGCTGCTTGACTCGATGTCACATGGTGCGTAGGGTTAACCAATCAATGAGCTTATTGCCAGATAAAACGGACACGTGGACACTTTACATTTTGCACTGCTGAGATTTCTTTTACTCTTTAGTAGATAGATATTTGAACTTATAGCTTCCTTAATTTTTAGAAGTTTTTACATATTCACTTTAAGCCAGTTTTTGCTTTTTGAATAGTTTTTTTTACAGCATTATATATATTTTTGAGGGAAATTAATAAACTTGCCCGGTCTATACCAAAGTTTGATGTGTCTTTTATTTGTTGTAGCTGTATTTAGTTATTATTAGATGTGTATTACATTTTGTATATTGGAAGTTCTCAGTACTTACATACTGTACACTACTCATTTTTTGTGAACTCTATTTTCATGTATTATTTTATTTCAAAATGAGTTTTAATTGGCAAAACATGACCCTTGGTTCCTACCTTAATGACATTTCAATATACAAATTTCTTTCTGCAGGTTATTATGTTAAAATTATGGTTGTCCAGGTCTTCAATTTAACCTTATACAATGAGAAAATAAGTGTTTCCAATTTCCAATTTATCTAATGTGATTGTACATGTGTTTTCAGCAACCAACTTTTATTTATGTGAATGTTTGATTGAATTTATCCAACTTTATTTAAGAAATTAAGACACTCCAAAAACAATCAACCCTGGTTATCAATGTTCACAGACAGTTTGGCAAAATACATTGAGTGGTAATGAATGTAATGATATGGTACAACTTTTCTTTTTTTTTTCTCTTAAATTTCTGAAATTCACATTTACATGTAGAAGGAAGAGTGTGTACCATGGTGACTTGCATATTGACATTGGATGAAGGTAAAATAAAATTATTTGGGAATTTCATCCTTTTGTGGTTGTGTTTTATTTGATAGAGTTAAAGTATTCAACCTACATGTAAGTGCACCTATCCCTAATAGGACACCATCACCCTTTTTCATTTAGCAAAGACGTGTACAAAGTCCATTACATGTACATACAGTTGTCAGTGTAAATGAGTCTGTCAGGGGAGGTAACTCATTTGACAAACTGAAATGTTGTAAAATTAATGTTCATCAAAAATTTGGAGATATATTTTCATATAGATAAAGAATAAAAAATAAAACATAATAGAACTTGTTAAGAATGACTTATTATAATACCTGGTAGTTACTATTATTTCTTGCGAACTTTGATTTGCTTTACGACATGACGTATGACAGAGCAATCTATAAACAAACGACACTGTCAAAGAGGTGAACATCCTTACAGATATTTCAATATAGACTCTGATTATTCTTTAGAAAATTATATACTAAGAGAGGCAATATAGATATCTAAACCTTCATTTACTATGGAAACATTGTCTGAAAACTGGTTTTATTAAAGATCAAGGAGCCGCGTGGTTAAGGTGTCCCGACACTGTATCACTAGCCCTCCACCTCTGGGTTGTGAGTTCGAAATCAATGGTGGGCGGTTACCAGGTACTGACCGTAGGTCGATGGTTTTTCTCCGGGTATTCCGGCTTTCCTACATCTCCAAAACGTGGCATGTTCTTAAATGAGCCAGACTGTTAATATGACGTTAAACAAAATAAACCAAACATATTCAAGATCACCCCTTTCTATTTTCTATTTATGTAAGACTTAAAGTGCATCATGCATTTATTACACTGAAGATGACGGAGGTCTTAATTTTCAGACATTTAGACATCTGTGCTTAACCGACAATGATGTTGTACTTAAATGAAATAGCTTTAAGTTCATACGAGTTGTATGATAGAAACTACAGGTAGAGAGATGGACAATTTATAGAATCGTAAATGTCATTCATAGCGAGTCATCATAGTTAAAAGTTGTGCAGACAGCAACAGATCACAGTAAAATGGTGTGGCCTATAAAAAGCCAGAGTACAAGAAATTTTGTATTGCAGTGCAATTCCTTTTGAACAAGCTAAGTTCACATCAAAAGGATTGCATCATCAAATTCTATATCCGATTACATTTGGTAATCATTTATTGTTTTATTTTATTTTTGTTTATATTCCTATTAACAGCCAGGGTCATTTAAGGAGGTGCCAGGTTTTGGCCTTAGAGAAATATTTTGTATTACAGTGAAATCCCTTTTGAACACGACAAGTTCACATTCAAAGTAAAGAATCCCATTATAAATTTCTATATCCAATTATGTTTGGTAATCACCAGACAAGGTTTCAGGGTCAAAGGTCATAATTTTGAAAATACAGTGCACTATGGAGGAATGTAATGCTGGTCTGCCCCATCATCAGTTGGATTCTCCTTTCTACACTTTGCACAACGCCCTCGTAAAAGTGCCGTGGACGTGTGCTGGCTGTAGGATTGATAAGACTTGACAGTAAGTACTAAATGGCCATGGCTCTCTACTGCTTCCTGCTGCTGGTGCTGTGTTGGATATTTTTGGACCATAGACCAATATTGACTTGGGGAGATTAGAAAATCCTATCATCTGATGATGTATATGTCGGGTTAAAAAATACAAGATGACATATAGATTGGTACCTCTTAAGCTGTCAAAGCTGATGTATATCAGATAGTTTTTCACGGGTCTGTGTAAATCTTTTGATAATATTTTATCTTTAATCATTATATTTTTATATTTCACAATTACACCTGTCCAGTATAATAATTTTAAAAATAATATTTTCGATGAGTTTAACTATATAAATACATGTATATGGTACCTTTTGAATAACCTGATTAAAATCGCTTTGGCACTGTAGAAATAGACCCAATTAAAAGATGAGTATCACAATTTTTTTTTTTTTCAGCATTTTATTTTTTGCTGTTTTTTGCTGCGGATGTTGATTTTGAGGATGAGGCGGATGCTTCAGGCTTAAAGATGTGGAACTGTTTCGGTTCTGTTGATACTGCTTTCATGGAGACCATGTGTTCTATATCACTGTTGATGGCTTTCTGTAATCCCTGCAAAAGATAAACAACTGATGAAGTCAGTAAATCAGAACGATCAAATTACAACTATTTCTGACTTCATGCAGAGTACTAGGGACTTAATCTTCACGTGTACATATATGGCAGTCTGTTTTGTATGGTAAATTTCTCTGCTCAACAGACACCAAGTATTTATATACAATGTACATGTATATATGCACAGGCACTCAAAATTACATATGACTTCGACTTGAACCATTCTCGATACTCAAGGGGTTATGATCACATACACTCTCTTTACTTAAGGTCCATGGATTATGATCACATACGCTGTCTTCACCCAGGTGTTAGGATCTCATACGCTGTCTTCACCCAGGTGTTAGGATCACATACGCTGTCTTCACCCAGGTGTTAGGATCACATACGCTGTCTTCACCCAGGTGTTAGGATCACATACGCTGTCTTCACCCAGGTGTTAGGATCACATACCCTGTCTTCACCCAGGTGTTAGGATCACATACGCTGTCTTCACCCAGGTGTTACGATCTCATACCCTGTCTTCACCCAGGTGTTAGGATCACATACGCTGTCTTCACCCAGGTGTTACGATCTCATACACTGTCTTCACCCAGGTGTTAGGATCACATACGCTGTCTTCACCCAGGTGTTACGATCTCATACACTGTCTTCACCCAGGTGTTAGGATCACATACGCTGTCTTCACCCAGGTGTTAGGATCACATACCCTGTCTTCACCCAGGTGTTACGATCTCATACCCTGTCTTCACCCAGGTGTTAGGATCACATACCCTGTCTTCACCCAGGTGTTAGGATCACATACCCTGTCTTCACCCAGGTGTTAGGATCACATACCCTGTCTTCACCCAGGTGTTAGGATCACATACCCTGTCTTCACCCAGGTGTTACGATCTCATACGCTGTCTTCACCCAGGTGTTATGATCACATACGCTGTCTTCACCCAGGTGTTAGGATCACATACCCTGTCTTCACCCAGGTGTTACGATCTCATACCCTGTCTTCACCCAGGTGTTAGGATCACATACGCTGTCTTCACCCAGGTGTTACGATCTCATACCCTGTCTTCACCCAGGTGTTACGATCTCATACCCTGTCTTCACCCAGGTGTTACGATCTCATACCCTGTCTTCACCCAGGTGTTACGATCACATACCCTGTCTTCACCCAGGTGTTACGATCTCATACCCTGTCTTCACCCAGGTGTTAGGATCACATACCCTGTCTTCACCCAGGTGTTAGGATCACATACCCTGTCTTCACCCAGGTGTTAGGATCACATACGCTGTCTTCACCCAGGTGTTAGGATCACATACGCTGTCTTCACCCAGGTGTTAGGATCACATACCCTGTCTTCACCCAGGTGTTATGATCACATACCCTGTCTTCACCCAGGTGTTATGATCACATACACTGTCTTCACCCAGGTGTTAGGATCACATACGCTGTCTTCACCCAGGTGTTACGATCTCATACCCTGTCTTCACCCAGGTGTTACGATCACATACCCTGTCTTCACCCAGGTGTTAGGATCACATACGCTGTCTTCACCCAGGTGTTAGGATCACATACGCTGTCTTCACCCAGGTGTTAGGATCACATACACTGTCTTCATGTGTATGTGTATGCGATCCTAACCCCTGGGTGAAGAGAGGGTATGTGATCGTAACTCCTGGAGTATATTGAGGATGCATGGTAAAGACAAGTACATGGCTCTTAATTACATTGTACATGTGTTTAGCAGAAATGAACCTAATAAGTCACAGTGAACACAAACAAAGTTTTCAACAGTTGTTAATATATCTCAATCGTCCTAATCGGTTATAAACAACCAATGGATATATCAGTAAAATAAAAAATCAACTACTTCTTGCTTCAACAACATTACAAAAATATGCAAAGTCAAAGATTTACCAACACTTTCAGAAATTTTCTATCTATAATAGATAGAAAATTTCTGAAAGTGTTGGTAAATCTATGACTAGACTATTTCCTTTTCAAAATCATCATTGATTAATTTACCGCTAATTTTAAATACAAAATTGAAGGGAGATAACCCTTACTAAGATATAGATATAAAGGTTACAGCATCATCATAGATCAAGACAAGATCTTAGTCAATCAAATGCTTCAGGGACAAAATAATCAATATCGGTTCAATTAAGGATTGAATAAAGTTATGTTGAGGTGTATGGATGGGGGTATAAACCTCAATAGGTCTTGAGACAAATTTTATGAACTGAGGTTTATACCCCAATACACCTCAACATAACTTTATTCAATCCTTATATTTATATTTTTTTTATATTTTTGTATAATATTTTGTCCTTGATAAATAGGGACTACCACAGAACTTACCAAAATGTACGTCATCACTCGTCTACAAATGGTTATTACTTTCAGGAATTCTTTCGATAACAAACTTAATAACGAATTAAAACAAATGTTATTTTTAATGGAATCTTTTTCATATAAATATGATCACTTTTGAAAAAGGAATTAAAAAATATAGTCCAATGTATTCCTACGCCGGACTTGAATTAAGTGGAAATATAAATATTCATTTTTACATAAGCTTCAAAAAATATATCATTATATGTCCCATAATAAGTGAATTATAATACATCTTTGTACCTCTTTTTGTACATGGTGAATTATCTAATTATAACTATTTATTAAAATGATATGTTCCAAGTAAAAGGAGATTGATGACACGAGTCTCAGCATTTTATTGTTAAAAAACTCTTATAATAATCTTATATTATAATATAATCTTATAGAAAAAGATTGCTACAGTCTGTAAGGGCTATCTTGAGCTCCCTTCTATTAATTACTTATAAAGCCAATTTACCTATACCTGTCACTGTAAAAATCAGATGTACGAAGTTATCTTTTATGAACATTGAACAAGATTTAACTGACAAAATACATTACCCTTTTCAATTTTGCAGCTTCAACTAACTTTGTCTTTTTAGGTTTGATGAATTTTACTGAAAAAGATAAAAGAACATTGTCATTTTCCTATATATAGTTAGGGGCATACATTTGAGTGAAACATATATAATTCATATCTTGCAATTGATAGACTATTGATTAATTCCAATAAAAACCTACATTGCATTATCAAACAGATGACTCAAAAGTAGTTGAAAGCAAAAAGATATCATATTACACTCTATATAACTCTATAAATTAAGTCACAGAATATATGATATCGAAGACACTACACTCTTGTAATTACTGGAGTAATTATATTATGTTCAGCGATCCAGAACCAGGTGAAGTTCTCTAAAATTGTATCCCAAACAATTCTACTATTAATGAAAACGATGAACAGTGTTTGCTACGTACATGTACGGGTCGCACGTGCAAAGTTGTGTGCAATTAATTATATTTCGTACCAAAAATCTGAACTGTATAAAAATTGTATAGATCTGAAAAAATGCACTGCCAGGAACTGGGAAAATGTTGATTTATTACAAGATTTTAGAGCATATATAAAATTTCATTATATATCACTTATAATTAATTAATTGTCAAGTAGTAATAACGACAGTACAGACAAGTAAATGGTCGAATGTTCGAGGCAATCTGCCCCTTTATCAAGACACGGGTAAATTACAAACGATCACATGTACTGTAGACATGGAACAGTTACACAAATATACATAGTTTTCAGTCACGTGACTTGCCACGACCTATCCAGTGACCCGCGGCCATATTGGAGGTCACGCTTCGCCATTGTTTGTTGACATAATATTGTCCGATAATTGCCTGGTATTTTCTAACAAATGAATGAGCAAATATGGAAAAAAAGACGCCCCGAAGCGAAGTGACGTATCGTGACACACTGGACACTATTTCAAAACAGAGATACGACAATAAGTTGGCTTTGATTGGAAATGAAGACCCGTACACTCTACCAAAAGAAAGATGGTCACAGGATGTTGACAAGTGGGCGGGCGTAACGTACCCTGACATTTCGTTCTTTTTGTTATACACAGCAAGTGCATACACCCACGAGGAAATAAAATCTTACAAAGGATTGGCTGCGTACAACCAGTTTGTCAACGGATGGGTTCGGGATGTTAAAGTTTGTGAAATCAATGGCGTCTGTCTACACACTGCACGGGTAAGTTCACGATTTTGAGTCGAGTAATGATAACGTGTTCGTAAAATAATTCATATAATTTTTAAAGAAGCCTTGACCAAAATTCATGTTAAAATAACTTTTTATGTCTCACTTAAATGGCAACAGAATTTTATGGAAATATTGATAAAAATATTGTATTTATTTTATGTTTTTCCAAAATCAGCTCATCACACATGAAAGAAAATCCAAACCTTTTAAAATATCTAGTCTCCTGGGGTATAGATCTAATTATTATAATTAAGTTCAATTTAATCCTTCATTCATTAGATCTAGTGTATATATTTTGCCATTTTGTGAAAGTTTATATTTTAATTGAACAATTCACAACAGCCCTATAATTATGGAAACAGTTAACGTTACTGTCACTAAAGATGTATGATATTATATATGTACTGTATGTAACCATTTGTTTATATCAGTTATATTAATCTCTTAAAAGTAAAAAAAAACAAAACTTTTATGTATTTTGAAGTAAATAGCTCTTGTATTTTTTTCTTTTAATGTAGATATGTCCCTGTATATATATTCTATCTGATTAATTATTTATGTTTGGTTTGTAGGTGATGCATTCACAGCGTCTGAACGAAAAACCTTTGGCACCATGGGTGATCATCCAAACTGATGGAAAAGTTTTAGCTGCACACTGTAACTGCATGGCTGGATTGGGAGAGGCATGTACACATATCGCTGCAATGTTGTTTTCAATTGAAGCTACATTTAAAGTCAGACAGGCAAGAACTGTCACAGAAACAAAAGCGTACTGGCTTCCAGCATCAGTGAAAGGTGTAAAATATGCAAAAATTAAAGACATAGATTTTACATCTGCAAAGTCAAAGAAGAAGAATTTGGATGCACAGTTCAGTGACACACCATCATCCAAAAGAGGGATTATGCAACACAAACAGGTGGAACCGCCTACTGATGAGGAAATCAGGGGTTTCCTGCAGAAACTCAGCCAAACAGGGGCTCAGTCTGCAATATTGACTGTAAAGCAAGCGTTCCAGGCACCATTTGTTCCAAAAGTGTTGGATGAACAGTTTCCCAAGATGTTGACTGAACTGTTGAGACAGGACATGCTTCAGTCATCATTTAGTGATATCCTAAAATATTGTGAGGACATTAATGTCAAAGTTTCGAAGGAGGAAGCTGAAAGTGTTGAGAAAGCAACCAGACAGCAGGCACAAAGTAAACTGTGGAACCGCTTCAGAAGTGGTAGAATAACTGCATCTCGGATGTATTCTGTATGCCACAGCAGCCCTGCAGCCCCTTCGGAAAGCCTTATCAAAGCGGTATGTAATCCTGAGTCAGCAAAATTTACCTCGACTGCAACATCTTGGGGATGTACTCATGAAAAGGTTGCCAGGGAAACCTATAATGAAGCATTACAAACTCTTCATGACAACTTTGCGGTTGAGGCAGTTGGACTAACTTTAAATCCAGACTTCCCCTTATTTGGAGCCTCACCTGATGGAACTGTGTCATGTGATTGCTGTGGAGAAGGAGTTGTGGAAATCAAATGCCCATACTGTGTACGTTCGTCAAGCCTTGATATGTATACTGGAGCATCTTCATGTCTTGAAGAAACAGATGGTGAACGTAAAACATTAAAGAAACAACATCCATACTACTATCAGGTACAGACTCAGATACATTTATGTGGGAAAGAATATGCAGACTTTGTTGTGTGGACTGAGAGAGAAGTACACATTGAAAGAATTGAACCGGACAATGAACTGTGGGAGGAAATTAAAGAGAAGGCAGCTAGCTTCCATGCCATGGCTATCATGCCAGAGTTAGTTGGAAAATTCTACTCCCGAATAAACACAGCACCATTGCTGTCATTGAGAAATGATGGAGAATCAAACCTCGCTGATGCAAACAGACAGGACATATATTGCTTCTGTCAGCAAGGGGAAACTGATACGATGGTAGCATGTGACAACCAGAACTGCAATTATCAGTGGTTTCATTTGTCATGCCTTAAGCTGACAAAGTCGAAACTTCCTAAAGGAAAGTGGTTTTGTCCTGACTGTTCGCGTTTACCAGGAAACCGCAGGAAGAAGGGTGTAACAAAGAAAAGGAAAGAACAATGACTTAATTCAGTATCATTTTCAACATATTGATGACGTCAGACAAAGCCTTTTTTCATCAGCTCAGTATCCATATTATAAAGACTATAATATACTATAGATAGTGATACTAGTATCAATGTGTAATTGCTTGTGCTTGATTAAGTTATTATGGGATTAATTTTATGATATGTAATTACTGATAATATATATGTAATGAGAATATGTGTTCTCTCTATAACTAGTGTGTAAGCCATTCACAACAAACACTTGGGTTATACTTTGTCAAAAGATACTTGGTTATTTTTGAAGGATGATTAAAGGCATTCAGAAAAAAAAGAACTTTGTGGTTGTTTCTATTAATGTTGATTAAATATAACCAAATAAGTATATTTGTTGTACTTTTATTTTGGCCCTATATAACATGGCCCATTAGGGATGTGCCAGGTTTTGCTGGTGGAAGACAACTTGAGTACCAGGTACTCCCGGGACAAAACTTTTCAAATCCAAAGACCTTTAACTAGTATTAAAATTCAAACTGCTGTATATGTGGATATCAAACTAATGAACCAGAGGTGGAGAACCAATCCAGCGTAGAATGTCAAACACTCGGTCACTGCAGCTGAATAGATATTGAGACCAAATCAAGAAATATGTCTGATTAGTGTTACATCGACCAATCAAAATAATTGGAGAACAAATGCAAATCATCACGGAAAATTTTTCTTATCAACATATTAAAATAATGTTGATAGGTCAAAATTCATAGTTCAATAAGAAGTAAGCTTCAGATAGGTTTATTAAGTAACATGTACACAGACATATTTCTTAATTTTTACTAAAGTTGCTATATTCGATATGGAGTATTATTTATGATTTTTTAAATGAACTTCACAAACCCATATCCGACACAGTTACTTGTGGCGATGTGCAGAAATTCTTTATCACATAACTGGTTCAAACATGAGAAATAACTATATATAGCTACAAGTTACAGATTTTACAGCATCAGTTGTATGTTTTTTTTTTTTTATCATACATTGTATATATGTTTGCATTAAATAATGAACCAGTTATGTGATAATTGAATTATGGTATATCAGCCATATGTATGTAATCAGAGATTATTCCCAAATAATGATATGTAATTAGTCCTAATGAGATCACATGACAATTATATTTCCTTTGGAATACCTCATGATATCACCGGTACAGAGGAGTCAATATAGTGTTTATCATAAATCGCCAGACCAATTTAAAATAAGATAACAATTTATGAATTTTTGGTTAATTTCTGCAGGTGCACATGGCCTAACGACTAAAGGGAGGTAACTCGTATTTGTTTACATATTACACATTGTGGTGATACCGTTTTGTGGATAAGTAATACATTCTTATACAATAATGGATATCAAATGCACAAATATTTTCAGCTACAATTTTTACAACATACTTCCTCGTTTAGTGCCAGCTTTCTTGTGATGATGTCCACTTTTTGCCTTTGCTCCACTTGGAAGCGAAGTTTTGTTTTTCACCTTGCCTTGCACCATTTTGAAAAGGGCATTATGGGGGAAAATATACTTTGTGATCGTCCAAATGAGGGGTATGATAATAAATAGTTTTATTTATTTTCGATATGATTTTACGTTTTAATATTAAATGAAACTCTTATTGTTATGCAAAAATATAAATATAATAATTCAAATCATAATACGCCAAGGTTTATGCGTAAATTGATAGATTTTTAACTTATGACATAATAAGATATTTTATTTTATTACCTGCAGAATAATGGACTGTCTGATGGTAAATAATAATAAACGTCAGATGTTGCGGATGCGAATCCCGGAAGATGGACTAGAGGTTGGCCTAGCTGCAGGCGAATTTCTTAAAAGACACGGTAACTACCTCTCAAGACGTGTATATCTTATCTTGTGATATATATATAAATTTTACCATGATACGCAATACATTATTCGATATTGATAGATAGTATCCATAATGACCATCCTACTAGCAAGCCTTGGCAACAATTTTTGGGTTGGTTGCTAATGTCTACAATTTTTGATGCTGTCAGTCAGGTAGTAACAAGTCTTGTGTGATCATTTAGCCAGAGACAGCTGTATATAAATTCTTTATATATATGTGTGTATTTCTGGCCAATTTAATCCCATAAACTTAGTTATCATGGCCCTATGTCAAATATGTAAAAGTAGAGATAGTTCAGGGTAGCTTAAGGGTGGTTGTGTGGCAGTGTGACACAGTGGTAATACATTTTCATTTTCACTTATATATCTATAGACAGCAGCAGGGGTTTGATTCTCCATTATTATGTAGCGGAACTGGACTGGGTCGATCATCGGCGACCAGGTAGCGATCAGTGGTTGAGTGTCCTTCTAGAGTTCAGAGGGTCCCGGGTTCGAACCCCTATCTGACTGCTACATTTTCTTCTCCTCCTATTACAAAATTGGCGAGCTTGCCTTCTTTTGTTTAAAGCATTGGGAGTATGCTTAGCAAGGTGATATCCGAACTTGTGATCTTTGGGGGCAAAGACTTGAAAAAAAGGAGGGAGGAGTGTAGCAGAACTGGACTGGGTCAATCATCGGCAACCAGGTAACTCAGTGGTAGAGTGTCCGTCTAGAGTGGGAAGGTCCCGGGTTCGAACCCCGGTCTGCTACATTTGCTGCTTCTCCTAGCTGTTACAATTACGTTAAAAGGTATTAACCGGGTCACCTGCCTGCATGACGATGTGGGTTTTCTCCGTATACATACTGCACGTAGTAACATTTAGTGTACCTCCCACATGCAGGCTTCCACAGGGCCAAAAAGTGTGATAAGTATAAGTTGAATTGATATAACTTTTTTGCAATCATGCATAGTTAATTAAAACAAAGTTTACATTTTAGTCTTGATATTGAATCTGAAAACCGGGTGATTTTACGGAGGTTTTAATAGATATGTAGTATATATAGGAGTGGAAAAATGAACGGCCAGACCGGGGTTCGAACCTGGGACCATCCGAACACTAACCGGATGCTCTACCAATTGAGCTACCTGGTTATCGACGATCGAATCAGGGCCAGTTCTTCTAGTCTTCCCTCCCTTTTAAAGTCTTCAACTCCGAAGACCTCCTAACAACTCACAACCCAGGTTCGGGTATCCCCTTGTCAAGTATATATTCACCTCACTTGAAACAAGGTTTGGTCATAGACATTAAATGTAGTAGGAGTGGAAAAATGCACTGCCAGACTGGGGTTCGTACCCGGGACCTCCGAACACTAGGCGGATGCTGTACCAATATATTTGAGCTACCTGGTTGCCGAAGATCAACCCGGTCCAGTTCTGCTACAGATATACCATATTCTTCCCCAAGTGTCTTTTATTGTTTGGTTAATTATATATAAATAATGTAGAGAAAATTTAAGATTTATTTTGTACCAATGACAGACTGCTTACTTCAAAATGTATGGAAGACTTTGAGGTTGTCTCCTTTCAGATATGGTACGTATACTCTTATAACTGCTAGTTACATATTATATTTCATCTGAAAATGTTTTGAGAACAATCCATTTATATTGAGATTTTTATGCCATACATATAATCTGACATCAGCTGCATGTGTAAAAGGAAGGAGTTACGATGAATACTGTGCTGGGCCGTGCCGGGTTTCGAACTTATATATAATTTCCCCTCGCGCTCGCTGTCAAGGCAAACAGTCTACCACTATATAGCTCTAAAGGGAAATATTGGCTTGTTTAAAATGAGCTAGTAAGCTAGGTTACTTACATATTCAATCTTATTAAAATTAGACTTGTAATTGCAGTGTATCGTAGAGGAGTGGAAATTACAAGTCTAATTTTGATTAGCTATATATTATAGATTGCCTATATATTTCTCTCTACTTTCTCACTTCTCCATTTTTCACAAAGTCTTCAGCCCCGAATTAAAGCCAACCAGAACCAGGTTCTTTAGCTATAAGGAGCTTTACAATCTCCTAGAGCTTTAATATTACTAGGAGTGGTGATGGCAACAATTTACCAAATCTGTAATAGGAAGGAGTACTAGTACACTGAAAAATGTCCCTGCCCATGCGCATACGCTGGGACTCAAACTAGTGACCTCTTGCTCTCAAGGCAAACATCCTACCACTAGGCTAAAGGAAAGTTCCTGCTGGTCTGAGGTGGTGAGGTGACCTTATGCTCTTTACTTTCAGACATGTTCGGCTGTTGGAGTGTTCGTATCATACCTTAACTTTTGAAATTTCCCACTTCTGGCTTCATCTTTAAAGGTGCAATTTTAAAAGTCTGGCATTTAAAGAGTGTTATAATCACTCGGGTGAAAAACCCACAACAAATAAAAAATTGTCAAGTGCTCATGATGGATGTCTTACAATTTAATACTGTAAAGGTCACTTCATTAAATAAATATAAGATCATTGCAACATATTTTTCTAAAATTGACTCAGACCATATATCAGGCAAGTAATCTTTTAGACTTACTCTTATCAATTGGTAAAATGCACCATATTGTCAGTGAGTTGTTTTCAATACATTGTAACTTATGAAAAGAGAAAACTGTCCAGTTGGAGAGATTCTAAAAGAACCCAACTTAAATAAATGAAATTATAGAAGAGGTGCATCTTCTGAATCCAGCAAGTTTGTTAGTTTTAAACTTTTTTCATTTTACAACAATTTCAAAACAAGTCACATTTTTTTTGTGTACATCAACTTATATGAATCTTGCTTGTTAATTGGCCCGGATTGAAGCATGCGACAGGTCTTACTGTGGGAGGAAACCAGAGAACAGGAAAACCTGCATGGTCGGGCAGGTGACCCCATACCTTTTTACGCAGGGAATCAAACCCCAGCTGTCTAGGTGAAACTCTGAAATGCAAGTGTGTGTTACCACTGTGTCATCCGACCACAATCCAGCTTAAGATTTAGTACCGTATTTAATTTTGTCTCCAACAGCTATGGAAACTTAATTAAACTATAATAATAAATAAGATAGAGCACTTGATTGCTTCCTCAATCATGTGTGCCTTTCAACCTTTTTAGGCAATATATGATACGTTTTGTATTTAATAAACTAAAAGTAAATCATCCATTATCAGTCAATGGTGTACAAAATTTAGTGTTTTGACACCTAATTGGAAACTGATGTAGTGCGCTGTACTTGTGTAACTAAATCCCATACTGTCTGTATCTTAAGTAGAAATATTCCTGCCCTGTCACCAGTAAAGTAATGAAACGCTTAGCTGTGATACAGCTTCCTTTGCTAAACTACAAATAAATGTATAGCTCTGCCTTGTATCCCCATACTCTTGTTGTCGTAAAAATCAATAGTCTGGCTATATACCAATGTATTGATGTTTCTGGTGTGTTCCCGGAAATACCCTGGGAACTATACAGTATCCAGGGTTAACTGTAAATCCTTGTATATTTTCGGTCAATATCATATAGTGTACCCTTATATTAATAAGTTTTTGTTTTTTTTTACTTTTTTTTTTCACATGCACTCATCTAATGATCGAAGCAATCCCAATTTTAAATGACGTTCATTTAAAGTTTTTAAAAGCATTATTTACCAATATGACTTTCATTCATGATGCCTTTTATTCATTTATTTAAGCATTGATGTCAATTTTTTTTAGTTTCATCGGAGTATGAAACTAAAAAAATAATTGACATCAACGCTTATAATTAATTTTTTGAAAATAATTTCCTAATTTAAAACATGCTTTATGTACAATTTTACTGGTTTTATATGGGATTCTTTTTCTCAAATCAATATGCAACGTCAATTGTCGTATTGTGACGTCACATATTTCGCGCCATTCTCGGAATTTTTTTCAAAGTGGTATGAAAAAAAATCTCAACCAATCAGAAAGCCGCATTCTGCGTACAAACAATGGAAAATTAATTATTTATAATTTATATATATATCATTTTCTTATTCGATTGATTTGATTTTTATCTATTGGATACTTAAAAAAATATTCCAGTTATCTCCCTTACTTTCCTTTTTTAAAATTCGAGAAATTGATTCTGTACTAAAGTTTAATCAGGTTTGAAGCTTTTCCCGATTAGATTCTGTTGTCCATTTTTTTAATCTCAACTGATCCTTTATGCTCAATTGAATCATCATTATTGAATTTCATCAAAATTTTAAGACAGCTATAGATTTTTGTAGCTTGCGCGTTAATTTTTTTAAATTTCATGATCAATCATCACGGGTTTGAGAGCTAGCAATAGTCCAACAGCTACATACAAACGTATACCATTCAAAATTTTAGTTTATTTTCATTTTCATGTTTTATATTACACATGTTATCACAAATTATTTTGAATTAACAGCTTCCAGCAAAATGACCTCAGATACTATTTACTGTTTTTTTAGACTGTTCACTGGTGAAATTATGCCATGGCGCTGCATCTGTCGTCCTTTGTCTGTCCGTCCTTTAGTCCTTTAACAAGTTTGCTACTAGTCTTGAGTGACTGAATGGATTTAGATGAAAATTTGTCGGAAGTATCATTAATATTGGGCAAATGAGATCTGCATAAACATACCACTATAGTATCAATTTTCAGGGTGATTGCTTTCTGTTGTTTTTTTTTGTTAATATCATACTTACGAATTCAGCATCTCCGTTATTTCATCCCAAGTTCTTTTTTTCTTCTGGGATATTTTTTGTGAACCTGGTCCGGACAGTGATCCAAACAGTACATTCTCGTTTGAATGTACTGCTTGGATCAGTGTGGCCTCTTCAAGGGACGTCCATGTGGGTTTTTTCTTTTTGGGTTCCGCCATTCCGTTTGCGGTATTTAGTCGTCTGCTCCGAGGACAGGTGCGCGTATTCCCGCGATACACGAAACGAAACTCCAAACATTAGAGAGTTCTCTTAGTTACCGTACTCAGCTGAGAACGTTCTCAGAAAGTTTGATGAATACGCTTTTTGAGTACGTTCTCACCGGAGTACAGAATTGAGCATGAGCACAAAATTTGAGTTTGAGCATGAGTACAGTTTCATGAATACGGGCCCTGATGTTGTATAAACAGAGGGCATGGCTCCCTTCACAGGGAGACATATCTTGGCTAAAAGAATTTTGACGAAATTTTTTTATTTCATCATCAGCCTCACTTAAACTCACTAAGGCTCCATGCAAATAGACATATTCTGTCTAAAACATTACTGCTAATCACTAATAATCAGCATCAAAAGAATTCTGATAGGATCATCACCATCTCAAGATGGTGGACAAAATTTTCATCTGTACAAATAGGAAAAAAATTAACAGGTGATGAACCTGATTAACATGCATCTTGTTCTCTACTGCTTAAAGCATTTGAAAAATTTAGGAAATGTCATTTTTCTTCAACCTTTTTTTGGTGTTAATACAAATGTAGTGGGACTGAACTAGTCTCACGTGCACATGTACAGTGCCTAGTGGCCAGCTGGTACATGTAGGCCCAAATGGTTAGAGACCTTAATTAAGGTCATCTAGAGTTCAGAGGTCACAAGTTCAAGTCTTGGTCAATCGTTGCATTTGATAGGCCATAAACCACCAAAAAATACCGGTATACCAACCTATTCCTTTTCACACGTATATATGGGCCACTGGGAATTCGCATATTCTGATACATTAATTATCAGGGCTTTTGTCCCAAGTTTGGAATGGGGCTTTTTGCCTCATTTTGGGAAGAAAATTGGTGAATTGGGAAAGATCTTTCAGGAGTAAACTGCTAATTTGGGGAATTTGGCCTAAATAGGAAATAATTTCAATTGGGAATGGGGCCCATTAATGGCCTCAAAAAGCCCTCAGAAAAAGCCTTGATTATAAACAAGTATTAAAAAATTGAGTAAGAAAACTTTTTTTTTTAAAGATTAATGGTAAATTAACAGCAAATTTTGATCCTGCAACCAAAATCAGGTTGTTTGAATGAGGTTTTAAAATTTCAGTCGATAATTAGCTCTCTCAAAGCTAGTATTAAGCTGTACAGTATAGCTATGCACCATGCAGTCACATACTTACATATGTACAGACATGTGCCTCTGCCAGTTTATCTTAATTATTGTATTGATTTCATGCTTAAGGCACCCTCCAAGTGAAATCGTATAAATTAGAGGTGAATAAGTACATTAACTTATTCTAAGACGGCCTCAGAATTTATTTTCAATATGCTGAACATGTATCAAGAAAGACTTGTGTTGTGAAATTGAAATTCTATACTGGATATGTACATGTATAATCTTTGCAAATTTTTTTGAATAAATGTCAACTCCTATAGTAATTGAAACCTGTAATATGTACTAATTGAAGCAGATAAAATGTCATCCAAGATATTAAACATTTAACTGGTACTTGAGACTCTGGTAAACACCATGCAGGCACCTGCATAGAACATGTGAATTATAAACAAGAAATATCTTTAAAAAAGATAAACGGCATAGTTTTAATGCTGGTGGTTATAATGTAAAACTACTGGTGAAATAAATTAACGAACTACGATGTAATTAATAAATGCGCAGTTTCAGCACGGATAACAAAATTATATCAGTTTGAATCATTTTTGGTGATAAAACGCAATTTTCACTGAATGTACGCGGTTTGTTCCTTTCCAGTTATGTTTCTGTGCTGTTCCAATGTTCACAGTCAATCCCTATGTCCAGCTTGACCACTCGATTTAGTTGGGAATCCCCCTCTAAATTTAGCGTGGTAATTATTTTTAGATCATTACGTGACTGTTTAGAAATTGTGGCAACACAAACACACGATAGTTTACAAGGCGATATCTATATTCCATCTGGGTTAGTTGGATAACAATATTATACACAGTGGTTTAAATGTTAAATAACACGTTCTGTAAATATTACGGCACACATATTTATGTGTAAATAAGTGTAAACACTGTTCATATAGTATAGTGACAGTAGCGATGTACTGGTACAGACTGTATTTGTGTAAATATTACCGAGATTATCATGACCTACTATCAAACAATCAAGCAGAATACGAGCGGCGTCCGTATTACTGCTGTTTTCATGTTTGAACTGTTACAATCTATTGTACTGCTTCCCAAGTTTAATTCTAGGATTGTGTTTGACCCATTTTCCTATTATTCTCTTCATTGTGGAAGCTGTTATAGTTTTCAACCGCAGTCGATTCACATTGGAAGCCATTTTTGTTTCCGTATATGTCACAATATTTGCATATTCAGCATTTTGCATTGACCGCTACATTGACCAATCACATACTTCATCTTGACGCCACCTGTCGCGTCATATCCGGGGCCAAAACCAAATTAGACGGCTATGCCGAAAAAATTTGATATCACAGGGGTCTGTGTATTGGGGAACTGTACTTCCCACTGTACACAGACCCCAGCTGCCATATCATTTTTTTTATTTACATTTTGTATGCAAGCCCCTGTGGTAAAGATGACTAGTTAAACATACCACTCAGCTAGAAAGATCTGCTATTTAACTCGATCTGTTGAGCGTTTTAAGACTAGTTATCATGGGTAGAGGTCTCGAGTTCGATCCCTGTTGGAGGCAGCGATTTAAATTTAATTGCACAGCTCATGCCTGCACATTTTGAATACAAACCTGTATACAATAATTACTTACTTTTTAGCATGTATTCAGGGTGGTTGGGTGATGCAGTGGTATCACACATGCTTCTCACCTAGAGGGCAGGGTTTGATTCTCCTATCGGACGTGAAAAGGTATATATATAAGGTCACCTGCTCGACCAAGTCAGTTTCTTCTCATAGTAAGACCCCCTCATGATCACTTGCTTTTCATACAGGCCAACAAGCTAGTGTGATTATTATCAGTTGGTATATCTTGTTTCACAATTGTTGTAAAATAAATAAAGTTTGCAGTTTAATCGAGGCATTTTCTTGGATTGCAGTATCCATTTAACAAAGTTTGACTATAAAAAGTTGAACATTCTACATATCATGTTTGCATAATGTATCTATGTATCTGCATTAATTACGCATGCATATAAACTTATCTGTTTATATTAATTTTGATGACTACACTATAGGTGGCAGTCTACGATTTCAGTATTAATATTACTGAATTCAATAAATTCAACATATTTCCCTCGGGCAATGTAAATGTTAAATACAGCTACTGGTATTTCAGTATTTTGAGATTCCTGACACATTATTCCATCGATGGTTGAATAAAATGTTGAACTTTTTTATGATTTTTTCAGGAAAACAAGACCTCGATAGATCTGCAAGTCATCATTTGTTATAGAGCTGGCCACACCTAATGGACATGACTGTAAAACATACATTCTTCATCAGAGCCTTGAACTGCAAATTTTACCTTTAGACTTAACATACTGCCACCATTGAGCTTTTCGAATGCTTGACCCATAATTTGGGAGCTTGCCGTCCAAATGATAGCGATTACATGTCCAGCGACTGTGAAGATGGTAAAGAAAGAGCGGTCGGATTTTCCGGGCAGGCTGAGGATGAGAAAACATCTGTGAAAGTGGCCTCCTCTGACAGCATAGATTCCTGTACTAAAGATTGCAGTATATATGTAGGTGAAAATCCAGACATTTTAAAAACTATGGCGGACCAGGAAGATTCTGATAGTGATACGGTAGGTCCAGTACGCAGGATTAACTCATCCGCAGGTTTTAACACAGCGGAAAATAAACAAGAAGGACAGCAATCATTTGATCCGTACAGGATGTTGGAACGCTCCCAGTCCGAGGCTGTCCTTATCCACAACTTGGAGAATCCTTCAGGAGATGTCATGAACCTGGAATCTACCCAATCGTCCGAGGAAGTTGGATGTGAAGGAGCTATGTCAAGTCAACACAATATTTCGGAATGTACCAAGGTGTATTTTGATTTGTCCAAGGCGGAAGCATATGAAAATCTGTGTGATAGGACTCCGAATCTGCTGACAAGGACATCGTCAGGACGCCACCTCGAGACAATCCCACAGGAAGATGAAACTGACGAATGTGGAAAGTTTAGTCTGAGTGAAAGGTCTATCTCCATGGAGAGCACGTCAAGTGAGGATAGAAGTCCTCGTGGCTCCCACATCAGTCTCAAGTCTATCCGCGAGGACAAGGCGTTCATTACGACAGGAATGGCACGAAAGGTCATGAAGGTCAACAAATCTCAAGAACATTTGAGTAAAATTTCGAAAAGCAGCTGGAAAGCGAGCTTCCAGTCATATGCGCAGAATTTACGACAGAAGACGAAACAATTGCAGATGGGATCAGTCCAGGAACAGATTCATGCCCTCCGAGAGCTGTGTGTGATGATGGAACAGGTATGGGCCATTCCAACTTACGGCCGGGACTTAGCATATGGCTTGTGTGACATCATCAAGTCCGAGAAGCTACTAGACATCATCATTAAGAACTGTCAATCACAGTCCAGAGACCTACTGAGATCGTCCGCTCGACTCCTGGAGAAGGTTCTAACCACTGGCAACCGACACAAGGTCGCTGATATCGGTCTGGACATTGTCGTCAAGATGACAATTGACGTAAAGGGGGACACTGAAATGGCACGCGTGACGACAGGAATCCTTGAGAGTCTGTTTAAGACATCTGAGGATGCTAGTTCTCGGTTGATTAAACTTGGAGGACTTGATGTCGTGCTTTATTGGTGTCGCTGCAATGACCGACTCACCCTGAGACACTGCGCCATTGCCCTAGCAAATCTCGCTCTGTATGGCGGCCCAGAGAACCAGGAAATCATGGCGAAGAATAAAGTGCCTGAGTGGCTCTTCCCTCTAGCATTCAATGATGATGACAGTGTACGCTACTATGCCTGCCTGGCCATTTCTGTTTTGGTTGCTAATAAGGAAATTGAAGCTGATGTGCTGAATTCTGGCACGCTGGAACTTGTTCTGCCATTCATCAACAGTCACAATCCCAGTGAATTTGCACGTATGGATTTGTCGCATCGTCATGGCCGATCCCGAGGATGGCTGAAGAGGTTGGCAGGCCTCCTGTCCAGTAAGAGGGAGGAAGCGCAGGCTTTGGCAGCGTTTCATTTTGCCATGGAGGCTGGTATCAAGAGTGACCAGGATAAAAGAGAGGTGGGTGACAGTATGCTGAATTTCTTCCCTCTATAAACAAAAAATGTATTTTTTTATCCTGTATTGATAAGTATATATACTGTAAACGTACATATTTTAGCGGTAATTTTATCTTAGCGCTTTTCGCGCTGGAAGGCTTTCGCTAAATTATGATTGCGCTAATTACTTTTTGTACGTTCTATTTCTATAGAAAGTTCTGTGGAGGCGCTAATTCATCATTGCGCTAACTGGCTAAAATCTGCAAATGCGCTAAAATTTGATTGCGCTAAAATAAGTACGTTTACAGTATATATATATGGGGCAAAGAAGTAATTCAAACAGTGTGGACAATGAGGCTTGTTAAATTTTTGAGACAATCCGCCCCTTTATCAAAACACAAAAAATACAAATACAATCACATAATATATATAAGAAGTACTGGAAATACAATAAAATACAATAAGAATAATGTTTTAGTAACTGGAGAAACAACAATGAACCCTTCGGCAAACGTGGGCCGAAGGCGGATTTGACCCATATATATATATATATATATATATATGAAGGCTCATCAGTCAAGTGTGATTGCTTCTTTTGGGTGACTTTATTTGACAGAGTTATGGCCCCTTTATTAACTAAAAAGGGCATTTTCTGCCATTTCTGTGAAATGACTGAAGCAGATTTTCTTCAAACTTGATATCAAGGTTATATAATGCTTTAAGGGCTAGGCCAAGTGTGATTGCCATTTTTTCTGGTCGAGTTATGGCTCTTTGATTAATGAAAAAATTTGTTTTCTGCTGTTGCCATGTGAAAACTTCCTTAAATATTATCCAATTGTCATCAAACTTAGTAACAGAGTTGTTGTCCCTTGATTTATGAAAATAAATTGACAGTTGTCCTTAAATAACTCTCTCAAATATTTTCAAAATGTTTTCTTACAATATGTTTAAGCAGAGGATATGAAATATAATTCAAGAATTTGCTGGTAATTACGTATACATGTACATGTACATAACTATATAAATCTGTACAGAGAATCAATCAAATATGTAAATAATACTTTAATAAACATCAAATATGTAAATAATACTTTAATAAACAGTAAACAAGGATCAGTCTAGGTAGGTTTAATTTAATACTGTTAAAGATCGTTTATAGGCAGTTTCCACACAGAGGAGCCAATCCTCCTGTTAGTTAAAATTCCTAAATATTTCCCCTTTTGAAGCTAGAAAATGGCTGTCACTTTTTTTTTCTTTTTTTTTGCTTTCTTTTTGTTTGTTTGTTTGTTACAAAATTTTCCTGTTGAGATTTTTTTAAATTTTCAGTTTTGGTGGTTTAGGTACAAAATTTTTCATAATAGTCCATATAATTTCTGTATACATCATGTTTTAATTTAATATACAATTATGAAGGTAAAAAGAAATTGCAATTTAGTTCAATATTATCATGATCATGTTTTAATGAAATTTACAAGACAATTGCTTGTTAACTGTATTTTTTATGACAATATTTACTTTTAAATGACAATTGTCAAAAGCCCCTAAAACATCTACAATCCTTCCTCTATCTGAAAAAAAAGGTTGTTTCTTCGAAAAACCTAGATTGGTCCTTTGTAAAATCATTATTGTTTTTTTTTTGTGAATAAACTTTGCTGTCGGAGTGTAAAACCACCAAAACATCATCAATACTGATTGTGATGTACAAGTCTGTTCACATTCACACAAACCAATCTGGAGAAGATGTTTTATACATGTTTACTGAGTTAGTATTTGTATTGCAGATTTTCTATGAGATAGAGGCCATAGAACCACTTAGGAAGTTAGCTGGAAGTCCAAATGCCACCGTTTCGAAACTTGCAGGTGAGGCTTTGAAGATAATAGGCGAGGAGCTGCCGCATAAACTCACTCAACAGGTGCCACTGTGGACAGTGGCCGATGTTTCTGCCTGGGTGGTTCAAGTAAGTACATGTATATTGTACGTGTCGGAGGCGTCCATGCTACTAATGCAACACAAACACAAAAAGTTCAAAAAGTTAGATAGGAGATTGTTTGCTTGTTTGCTCGGTAATTAATCACCCCATGAACAGCCAGGGTCATTTTGAGGCGGGGTCTCGTGGTAGTAGTTGGTGAATACCTCACTGAACAGTATAAAGTGTCTTTCATAAGAAATAGCAGATTGTAGCCTTGAACAACTTAAAGTGTGTCAGAAAATCAGACTATGTATCAAATTTTGTAATACAATTGTATGATACATACAAATCTCAATTTCACCTAAAGGTGATTACTGCCCCTGAAAGTCTGTATTAAATAACATCATATCTAAACGTCACTGCCAAAGGAAACCAAATTCTCAGCAACTAATAACCTGAACGGCGTCAAGTCACCATAGCAGATAATTTTTTTCTTTTTTTTTAAGCTTGAAAGAGATATGATGTTATTAATCAGGTGATCTTTGTTTGGTATTCAGTCTTATCTGCATTTCTTGAAAAGGTTGGATTCAAGAATTTGACAGCCGACTTTGAGCGATGTAAGGTAGATGGCGATCTACTCCTGACGATGACGAAAGACGACCTTGCTGACAGCATTGGGATGACTTGTAAAATAACACAGAAACGGTAGGTATGGTTTATAATGACCTACTTGGATCTTTAAGTCGGTGAGCAGTGAATTTCACAGGTTTGAATTTACGGAAAACAGAATGTGGTTGACAATGTATTCTTTATTTGTTTTCAAATAAGCCCTCTAATAAGCCCCCTCATGATTTCCTACTGTAGAAATTTAGTGTCGTATTTATCCTCAAGGAAACTCCCTTCTCTAGTGTAAAAGTTTAGTACCGTATTTATCCTCAAGGAAACTCCCTTCTCTAATGTAAAAGTTTAGTACCGTATTTGTCCTAAAGGAAACTCCCTTCTCTTAGTGTAAACATTTAGTACCGTATTTATCCTCAAGGAAACTCCCTTCTCAAGTGTAAAAGTTTAGTACCGTATTTATCCTCAAGGAAACTCCCTTCTTTAGTGTAAAAGTTTAGTACCGTATTTATCCTCAAGGAAACTTCCTTCTCTAGTGTAAAAGTTAGTACCGTATTTATCCTCAAGAAAGCTCCCTTCTCTAGTGTAAAAGTTTAGTACCGTATTTATCCTCAAGGAAACTCCCTTCTCTAGTGTAAAGGTTAGTACCGTATTTATCATCAAGGAAACTTCCTTCTCTTAGTGTAAAGGTTTAGTACTGTATTTATTCTCAAGGAAGCTCCCTTCTCTTAGTGTAAAGGTCTAGTACTGTATTTATCCTCAAGGAAACTCCCTTCTCTAGTGTAAAAGTTAGTACCGTATTTATCTGAAATCAGCCTCCTCCCTTAGTGTAAAGGTTTAGTACTGTATTTATCCTCAAGGAAGCTCCCTTCTCTTAGTGTAAAGGTTTAGTACTGTATTTATCCTCAAGGAAACTTCCTTCTCTTAGCGTAAAGGTCTAGTACTGTATTTATCCTCAAGGAAACTTCCTTCTCTTAGCATAAAGGTTTAGTACTGTATTTATCCTCAAGGAAGCTCCCTTCTCTTAGTGTAAAGGTTTAGTACTGTATTTATTCTCAAGGAAACTTCCTTCTCTTAGCATAAAGGTTTAGTACTGTATTTATCCTCAAGGAAGCTCCCTTCTCTTAGTGTAAAGGTTTACTACTGTGTTTATCCTCAAGGAAACTCCCTTCTCTAGTGTAAAGGTTTAGTACTGTATTTATCCTCAAGGAAACTCCCTTCTCTAGTGTAAAGGTTTAGTACCATATTTATCCTCAAGGAAACTCCCTTCGTTTAGTGTAAAGGTTTAGTACCATATTTATCCTCAAGGAAACTCCCTTCTCTAGTGTAAAGGTTTAGTACCGTATTTATCCTCAAGGAAACTCCCTTCTCTAGTGTAAAGGTTTAGTACCGTATTTATCCTCAAGGAAACTCCCTTCTCTAGTGTAAAGGTTTAGTACCATATTTATCCTGAAGGAAGCTCCCTTCTCTAGTGTAAAGGTTTTAGTACTGTATTTATCCTCAAGGAAACCCCCTTCGTTTAGTGTAAAGGTTTAGTACCATATTTATCCTCAAAGAAACTCCCTTCTCTAGTGTAAAAGTTTAGTACCGTATTTATCCTCAAGGAAACTCCCTTCTCTAGTGTAAAAGTTTAGTACCATATTTATCCTCAAGGAAACTCCCTTCTCTAGTGTAAAAGTATAGTACTGTGTTTATCCTCAAGAAAGCTCCCTTCTCTAGTGTAAATGTTTTGTACTGTATTTATCCTCAAATAGGCCCCCTCCCGTTGAATTAAGAAAACTTAAAGTTTGGGGACAGCTTATTTGTAAACCATTCTCAGCTTACCATTTCTGTAAAAATGAAGGAGGCTTATTTAATGGTAGGGGTCTTAATTGTGGGCAGGGGCTTACTTCCGGATAAATATGGTGTCTTGAAATTACGGAAGCAAAATTTTACATGTACATTATTCCTCACAATATGAAATATTTCTTGGTATCTTGGTATCAAATGTAGAAATGTTTGTGGTACATATTTTGTTCGGATCACATGAAAACCAAGAGAGGTCTATTTTTTTATTTTTTTTTTTTAAATAATTTTGTTGTATATATTTTCACGAATCTCAAACAACCATGAAAATCATGTTTGTTTGTACATAACAAAAATTTCATGCTGTACATATATATTCCTAGGTACCATATGCATGTTGTTGTTCTTGTGTCTTTCTTGATAAATATGAGACTTTGCCAGGCTTTATGTGTAGTATTGATTCAAAATTTATTTCAATCTATTTTATTTAATATTTTATGCATCTTTGTTGATTTTCCACTTTGTATTTGGGCTCCGGTGAATGAACAAAACCAAGACATCAGATTTTTTTCTTTTTCGTAGATGTTGGTATCCAAATAAAAACATTAGCATTTCCAGCTCATTTACTTAGAAAGTGTAACTACCACAAAAAGTCATTATGGTCCTGTAGTGATTACCATGCTGCAATTGGTGGCAGCGGTGGGATATAAGTTGAGGCTTTGCACACTAGTTTTTAAAAAATGGTGATTTATACAGATTTCAAAGTCCTTCAGTAATTTTAAGATTCCAATAACTGGTTCATACACCAGCGCTCTTCAAAAATCAAATGAGTACCTAACATAACAAACAGGTGATTTTTTTCTCTCATTAACATTTTCAAAAACTTCAGATACATGTATATAATTTTGTTTTAGAATAATTACAAGTTACTTTATAAAGTAAACATTACAGCATTTGATTGCACAGAATTCTTGTTTTTCTTTTTAGCTCGTCTCTTCGAAGAAGAGTGAGAGCTTATGTTGTCACTCCGGCGTCAGCGTTGGTTTTTCAAATGTTAAATTTTTGGTGCAAGTGTTGAAAAGCATAGTAATGTATGCTAATATGGTCCCTGTGGGGGTTAAACTATCCCCTGCCAGAGTTAAACTTAAAGACCAGATTTTTGAAAAATGTTGTACTTAGTTTTTGGTGCAAGTGTTGAAAGGTTTTAATACATCACTTTATGATTGTACCAGGGTGCTGATATTTGGTAAAAGAGTCCCTATGGAGTAAGACAATTCCTTCCTGGAGTAAAACTTAAAAAAAAAATTGGATTTTTTTCTTTTTAAATCTGTATTTTTTTTCTTTTTAAATCTTTGTGTTAAGTTTATGTTGTGAGTGTTGAAAGGCATAGTAATGCATGGTATTAGGTTCCCTGTGGGGGTTAAACTATCCCTTGCCGGAGTTAAACTGAAAGAGTTTTTGGGAAAAAAACAGATTTTTTGAATTTTTGTGCAAATGTTGAAAGCTATTAACACATCACTTTATGATTGTACTAGGTTCCTGATATTTGGTAAAAGAGTCCCTATGGAGTTACACTATCCCTTCTTGGAGTGAAACTGAAAAAAAAAACAATGTGAAAATGCTCAGTCACATTAGACAATTTATACCAGTCCACATTTTTCAAGAGAGACAACTCTCATAAGGATAATGTTTTATAAAAAAATTGAAGAAATATGTCCAAAAGCAATAACATTTGTATTTAATATATTCATTCAATCTACAACAGCATAGCTTGTCTCCAGAATGTTTGTCAATAAATAATTTATATACATACAAATTGGTATGGTTTTGAAAATTGCATGAATTCACAAAACACAATCTGATCAAGTAAACAATATAAATATTATTAATGCAATTTACGAAACCATTCCAATTAATATATTTTAATTATTTTTTGACAAACATTTGCGAGACGAGCTATGCTGTTCTCAAACAGCTCTTGTTTCTTTTGTTTTTCCTCTGAAGAGATCTTTTGTGTTCTAGATTCCTGCGTGAGTTGACACACTTAAAGATGTCTGCTGACTACAAGTCATGTGACCAGAGCGGGCTCGATGATTGGTTATCGGAAATGAACCAAGAATATCGCCAATACATGTACCAGATGATGAAATCTGGGTTAGATAAAAGATATCTATCCCATGTTTGTGATGATGAACTCATGCAGGACTGCGGCATCAACAATGGAATTCATCGCAAACGCATCATGCAGAAAATTGCAGGTGGGAATGACATTACACCACATTTCGATATCCAATCATCATGATAGTGGTTTTCTTCATTCACTTTTGATTCTGCCTTTTAACTGTTCTTTTGTTCAGCTGCTCATTTCTTCTGAACTCAAAAAACTGTTACATACACAGTATGACTTGAAATTATTGGTTTGGCCTTTTTTTTTATGGAAGAAAAAATACTGATATTTCTAGCTGGTGCAAAATATATGTCAAAATTTTATATCATCTGCATAGATTATGTGATTTTCAGATAATTTACCTTGGACATTTGTTGGATGTCCAAGGGAGATAATCACAATGAAAATGGTTACTTTTGTCAAAGGGAGATACCAGTAAACTGTACAATGAAATGGGCCTATTCACACAGAGCCCCTTTAAGGGGCCGCGGTGGCCGAGTGGTTATGGTGTACCGACACTTTATCACTAGCCCTCCACCACTGGGTTGCGAGTTCGAAACCTACGTGGGGCAGTTGCCAGGTACTGACCGTAGGCCGGTGGTTTTTCTCTGGGTACTCCGGCTTTCCTCCACCTCCAAAACCTGGCATGTCCTTAAATGACCCTGGCTGTTAATTATATAATAGGACATTAAACAAAAACAAACCAAATCACACAGAGCTGTTGGCCTTAATACAATTTTATCCAACAAATAACATGTTGGGGTCTGACATAAACATTAGGCTGCTGGACTGAAACTGGTGGATTACTTTTTAGTCCCCTTCCAGTGACACCTACTATAGGTTTCTTCCCCGTCTGTTTTTCCCCCTTTGGCCCTTCTGTCTGTCTGTCAGTCCGTCCACTCAGTTTTCCACACTTTTCTCTGCCATACTTCAAGATATGTTTGTGAAAGTTAGTATGTAACCTCAGTATGAGTAGCTACCGATCAACGTCGAATTTAAGGGTTTTTTGGTCAATTTCAATGTCTTTGTTACTATTTTTAGCGAAGACCAGTAGGGGACAATATTGCTTTAACAATACCCAGCATGCTTGTCAATTATTATTTTTGTTAGACTTACAGGGTGAAAACCATTCAATCAAAGAACTTGGATGATAGATTCCTAGCATGCATATCCACTTCTAAAGAAGCAATATTTTTCATGGTAGTTTGAGGAATAGAATCTCTTCAATTAGAATAATGTCAGGATTAAAAATATTTTGGATAAAATTTAATTAAAATTTATTTTGATTGGCCTGAAAGTGACGTACGTACATTATATATATAAAAGTAGTGCATAACAATATCAAACCTTATAATATACCTTTACTGGACTATAGACAAATGTTCATCTAAATGTCTAATGTCTGGTAGAGGGTGTGAAGGAAACTCAGACCAGCAGAATTCTTATGACAGATTGCAAACCTCCTGAAGTATAGGCTTGGCTCAAATAACAAGTAACAAACCACAAAACTATACTATTGCAGGGTTAGCATGGGCCTTGAGAAAGTCTTGAATTTCACCTTGGACCTTGAGAAAGTCTTGAATTTCACCTTGGGCCTTGAGAAAGTCTTGAAAATTGGTTTACAGCCTTGAAAAAGCCTTGAATAAGCCTTGAATATTATGGTTTCATTAGGATAAGTGAAACCCTGGCAACTGATCATTTGGATTCAACTTTGTCTTTATTATGGCGCCTCCCTTACAGATGTTGATAATTACCATGTCAAGTTGTATTTTGATCAAGTGGATAGTTATAAGTTGCCTTTTTGTTTTCTTGTTCCCTCTCAAGATGACTTAGATGACGGGTAAAATGGGCCTTGAATATTTAAGTAAGACATTGAAAAAGCCTTGAATTTGGTTTGACAAAATCCGTATGAACCCTGTAATGATGTGTTGATATGTTGTGCAGCAGAAAGGACGCTGAGAATACACTCATAACTTAAGTCAACCATTTATCATGAAAACCCACTTCCGGTTCATATTTTCAAGATCTAAGTATATACTAATATAATGAAAATAAAACATTACAACTATCCAGAATAAGAGTTACTTGCCCTTAGACCATTATGATATACTTGTAGTAAATAGTTAGATATTTCAGTGACCAGTACATGAATATGATAACAGTATTAAGGACTCGCACAACTAAATCAGCCAATCAGCTGGTGTTTCACCTGAACCAAGTCCCTGAGGAAAATTGGTTCCTTAAGTTTTTAGCTGTTTTCCTGATTAAATAACATATGAAATGGGTACTTTCTATGTATGAGAATTAAAGAGCATAGGGGAAATCAAAAATATACACTCCTACTGAAAATAGAATTACGTAGGATTGAGGTGTAAAAAGACAGGAATTCCCCAGGTGGGGGTTCCCCAGTGCACTGTTAATGTCAGGGTTACTGACTGTCTTTCGAGTACCTGTTACTCCAACAATGTTAGAGGTTTTACACGGCGAGATACATTTGACAGGCGCCGTAGAGCCGACCAGCGGCCTCTTATGTTATAGGAGTAGAGTACCTGTGTGCTCGTATATGCCATTAAACCTATACAATAACAACATTAATGCAATAGAAAAAACTTCAAACTTTAATTAGATATAAATTTCACATCATTTGAACTTCAAACGAGCAAATAAAGGGATGGTGTCATTAGTAATAACATATAGTAAATTATTTAGTTGTGCGAGTCCTTAACGAGATTTGCTTCAGTGTTTATAGAGTGGAGCTCTTTTGTAAAGGGGGGAAATATAGTAAGGCGTTATATGTATCCTTAATTGTTGACAGCCATGAAGGAACTGCAGATATACAGTGACCAGTGTAGTATTGACTCGGCTGACGTCAGTCTCATGTCCCGTTCCATGGATGTTTTCATCAGTTATCGGCGTGCCAACGGATCTCAACTTGCCAGGTTTGTTTAAGTAAATGAATGAACGAATGAATCAATGAATCAGGATTGATGAATGAATGAATGAATGAATGAATGAACAAATCAATGAATCAAAAAAGAAAGAAAGAAAAAGGAAATAAAAAAGAAAGAAAGAAAAAGAAAGAAATAAAACAAACAATTGATTAAATAAAAAGGAAAAAAAATACATTATTGAATAATTATTTTAAAATAAATAGATTAATAAATCATGAAATATGAATAGATAATTCAAAATATTTCAATTTAAAACTGACTATTTTTAAACTGGTTTCAGATTTATGACTGGTCATGAATTGCTCACAATTATTATGATACCTGTATCTTTGTACCTTTCTTATCACATTTTTATCTTGCAGTCTGTTAAAGGTCCATCTTCAGCTGCGAGGGTTTTCGGTTTTCCTTGACATTGAAAAACTACGAGCTGGGAAGTTTGACGAAGGGCTTCTGAGTAGTGTTAAAATGGCCAAACACTTCATCATTGTTCTGACTCCAAACTCCCTGGACAGATGTATCGGCGACAACAACCAGAAAGACTGGGTCCACAAAGTAAGGTTTTAAACAGACATGACTTCATTCCATAAATATTCTACATCTCCGACAAAGAATAATTGTGTTCCATCAAAATCACGAATAGTCCATAGTATCTCTTTATACGATACCAAAAGTGATAATTAGATACTTAATGCTATTACCACCTTCCAAAATTATGAGCTTCAAAATTTGTCTTCTATATATAGTGGATAGATAATTCATTTCACCAAAAGAAATTCTATCATGTTCCACTTTTAGATGGTGGGTCCATGAACGAAAATAATAATAAAAAAAAATTAAATTGATCATTGATGACAACTTTGAAAAAGGCATTTTAATTGGAAATTTCTGTAAAAGTTTACACATTTTTTGTTTCGCATATTTTTGTAATGTTACCAAACCAAGAAATAATTTATCTTATTTTTTATTGATATATTTATTGGTTGTTTACAAACAATTGTTTAAAGGAGATTTTAATAATAACTACTAATTGCTTTGTTTGTGTTCAGTGTTAAAAATATTGATGACTATGGCTAACATGTGTAATAAATGTACTTGAGATGTACATAAATTTTCTATAAAAGGGCAATTCTGTGCTAAATTTAGAAAACCAATTAAGAAAAAAAGAATTAAAAGAAAAAGTCCTTACCTTTTGTCTTTTAATAATACTTTCAAATGGCAAAAACTTCAACTGCCAATGAAGAAGTGTTTTCACATGATGAAAACTCAAAGTTAAAGGTTGTCATAAAAAAGTATTTATAAGCTTACTTAAGATTAAGTTGAAAAGTTCCATTATAATTACAGTTTAATTTCGCCTTGAACGTTGAGTGCATTCATATTATCATGAATATTCCTTGAATTACAATATTAGATTGACAAATGCTTGATCTGCCATCTGTGAAAGTTTTAAAAGTTATTACATATTTTGAAGTACATGTAGATATATTTTATTGGAAATTACTTTAGGAGTGATCGCTGTACAAAATCTCCCTTGAATCTACAAGTTTCTTTTTTTTAACAAAATATTTGAAAAAAAAAGTTTTAACTGTTCTTATTTGAAAATAGATGTATGGCCAGAACTTACTTTTGTTAAGCTCAATATTCATAATTGTTGGCATGCATTTTTATTAAAATATATATATATATTTGGATTGATGACTTAGGATTTTGTATTTGTCCTTTTAGTGGTGGAACTAGCTATAATCATATATACTTTTCAAGGTATTTGTTTTTTTTTACATTTGTTTTCAATCCTTGAAATAATCTGCACAGCGTCAGGTTTGGGGATTGGCTTGCTAATATATTAGAATAGTTGACACATTTTCAATTGTGAAATGTGCTGCCTCTCTCAGCAGTTAACAAAACCTCCATTGTAATAGGTTGTGAACAAGCAGGCCAAATGAGCCTTTTCTTTAAATCCACCAATCAGATGCGTTTGTTTCTTCAGGAGATAGTAGCAGCCATTAACAGTGGATGTAACATAATACCACTCATGGACAACTTCACCTTCCCGCCGGCCGACATGCTGCCTGAGGACATGAGACAGATTGTTTTCTTTAATGGAATAAGGTAAGTATGGTGATTGTTCTACAAATGATCAAACTAGATTGGATGGATATGATAAAAGTGAATTTTCTTGTTGATTTTTTTTCTGCAATTAAATCATAAAATTCTGAAGTCATATCCATAACCCTGTTCATGTCTTGTGAGACTCTGAAAATTGCACCAATGTTTCACCTTTGACCTTTATAACCTTTACTGGTGTAATTTTAGACTGTTGTGACCTTTAACCTTTTTTTTATTTTACACAAGTTTGACTATAGTCGATGTAACCTTTCATTACAGGTATATAACCTAAATTGTCACGTGTGACCTTTAATGTGACCTTCAACCTTAGCTTCAGTCTGTCCAATCTCTCAGGGGCCATTTTTCACAACTATGACATTTATTTGATTGATGTCACATTTGACCCATGTAAACTTTGACATCTGTGACTTTTATTGAACAAGTCCTTTCAAATGTTTGCCTTCTTTTCTTTTAGATCTGAATGACCTTTGATGTGACCTGGAACTTTTTTATCTGAATGAACTTTGATGTGACCTTGACCTTTTTCAGGTGGATACACGACTACCAGGATGCCTGCGTGGAGAAACTGGAGAAGTTCCTCCGCGGCGAAGTTAACACATCGAGCAAAAGGGCTGCCTTATTCCAGATGGGGTCTTCGACGGAGGGTCCTGTGAAGGGGCCCTGTAAATACAGCTCGAGTGAGAGCACAAGCCCTACTAGTCCTTTGTAAACATAGCAACTACGTAAACATTGCCCACCGACGACGACCTTCAACTCTAGAACTGTCTTATAATCTGATCTCACTTGATTGGCTAACGTTGTATATTTCACATGTGTTTGACCCTTACCAAATTGATTCCTACTGAATTGTGATAGGTTGATCATATGACCTTCACCTTTGCATCAGTTAAACTATATGTTAATCATGCTCTTTTGTGATTGGCTGATTATGTGATCTGGGCTTTCAGAGCAGCTCAAGGTCATGCTACATGTATATTGTGATTAGCTAATAAGTGATTGTGGCCTATCAACAACTGGCTTGCCAAAAAATCATATTTTGTGATTGGCTTATAATACAGCCTTCAGCTTTTGTAGGCTTTTTTGTGATTGGTTGATAAACCATTATGTTTCGAAATGATTCGATGAAATCTAAATCATGCTACCATGCTGTATGTTGATAATGTATAATGTACAGTTTCCCTTTGAAACAGTTAGCTTTTAAGACACGACTGGCTATGATACGACTTTCACTTTTCAAAATGCAGGACTTTGAACCTCTTGTTTAAATAGTTGTACTAATGTGCGGTATACATACCCAAACATCAAACAAAACAAAAAACAAAAAGGTCATGCGATTGGTATATATTAAAAATCAATTTTGCTTCATACAAAAAAGGAAATATTTCTACTAATGTGCGGTATACATACCCAAACATCAAACAAAACAAAAAACAAAAAAGGTCATGTGATTGGTATATATTAAAAATCATTTTTGCTTCATACAAAAAAGTCCTACTTAACTTTTAGATGAAACTGAACAAACAGGAACCAAAGATTTAATACATTTTCAAAAACAAATTACCATTATTTTGACAATAACTTATGGAGCTGGCTGCATTTTCTGATATTGATCATGTATGTGATTTAATATATTAATACGATTTGTTTATTTATATTTATGTCAGATTTACAATATTGAGATTTATTTTCACCCAGTGATATTCATTTTTGTTTGTTTCCTTTTTCAAGATTTTTTTTGTCATTTATTTACAAAAACAAAAAAATCTTTGATTTGCATAGATGTCTTTTCACTTTTTGCATGGAAAATCTTCCAATCAATTGTATACAATATGTAAGATCTATTAGGTGCCATTGAGTACCACTTGTTTTTAGCTTGCTAGGTGTGAGGTAATTTATAGTAATTTCGCCTTAATTCCTAACTAACCATGTGAGCAATTCAGGCCCTCTAGGCCTCTTGTTTATATATAAATATGTTCCTCTTTCTCTGTAAATATGCTCAGACATTTATTTCTTGAATAATTTCTATAATACCAA
Organism: Pecten maximus; assembly: GCF_902652985.1. NCBI lineage: Eukaryota > Metazoa > Mollusca > Bivalvia > Pectinida > Pectinidae > Pecten > Pecten maximus. The sequence continues at coordinate 6,739,686 of NC_047022.1, read as the reverse complement.
TATTCTTTGATGAATATACAAACTGATGTATTTGTAAATGACACGAAATGTACCCACCTTAAAGAGGTAATTTACAGCAAACAGGATCATCAAATTTAGTTCTAGTAAAGATCAGTTGATTTCTGCAAACAGGATCATCAACTTTAGTTCTAGTAAAGATCAGTTGATTTCTGCAAACAGGATCATCAAATTTAGTTCTAGTAAAGATCAGTCAATTTCTCAACCCAGTTTTGTATGTGTGCTGTGTACTGATATAGCTGTAAATGGCCAAAGCTTCAAGGATATACTTAACAGAAGATGGGATCATCAAATTTTATTCTAGTAAAGATCACTTAAGCATGCATAATTTATATGGATAAAAACAAGTCAAGGTCAAGGTTACGTCAAAAGGTCAAATATCAAGTCACTGCAATGCTTGTTTAGACTGTTTTGTCATTGCTGGTAATATTTTGTTTGGGTGTTTTAATTATCATTGTGTTGATATTAGTACAGGTGTATATAAACTTATTGAATATTGTGGTTTGTGTACTAAGTAACCTTGCAACACAAGCTGAATGCCAAGGTCATGCTCTATTATTCGTGTCAAGGTCATCGTTAGATGTCAAGGTCATTGTAACACCTGAGCAGAGCTTCACATGGTGACTATTCCGAGGAGTTTGAGGTAGACTTTTTAGGTCATCTGACCCGAAGGGTCAGGATGACCTATAGTCATCATGCTTCGTCCGTCGTCGTGCGCCGTGCGCCGTCCGCCGTCCGCCGTGCGTAAACTTTTCACATTTCAATCTTCTTCTCAAGTTCCACCAGTGGGATTAAGCTGAAACTTGCCTGAAATGATCCTGTGATGGTCCTGACCAAGTGTTGTTATTTTTCGGGTCAGTCCGAAATCCAAGATGGCCGCCATAGCCGCCATTTTGAAAACACATTTTAAACTTCTTCTCAAGTTTCACCAGTGCTGTTGCGCTGAAACTTGCCAGAAATGATCCTGAGATGATCCCGACCAAGTGTTGTTATTTTTCGGGTCGGTCTGAAATCCAAGATGGCCGCCATAGCCGCCATCTTGAAAAACACATTTTAAACTTCTTCTCAAGTTCCACTGGTGCCATTGAGTTGAAACTTGCCTGAAATGATCCTGATATAATCCTGACCAAGTGTTGTTATTTTTTTTTGGTCGGTCCGAAATCCAAGATGGCCGCCATAGCCGCCATTTTGAAAAACACATTTTAAACTTCTTCTCAAGTTCCACCAGTGCTGTTGGGCTGAAACTTGCCAGAAATAATCCTGAGATGATCCCGACCAAGTGTTGTTATTTTTTGGGTCAGTCCGAAATCCAAGATGGCCGCCATAGCCGCCATCTTGAAAAACACATTTTAAACTTCTTCTCAAGTTCCACCATTGCCATTGAGCTGAAACTTGCCTGAAATGATCCTGATATGATCCCGACCAAGTGTTATATTTCGGGTCGGTCCAAAATCCAAGATGGCCGCCATAGCCGCCATCTTGAAAAACACATTTTAAACTTCTTCACAAGTTCCACTGGTGCCATTGAGCTGAAACTTGCCTGAAATGATCCTGATATGATCCCGACCAAGTGTTGTTATTTTTCGGGTCGGTCCGAAATTAAGATGGCCGCCATAGCCGCCATCTTGAAAAACACATTTTAAACTTCTTCTCAAGTTCCACCAGTGCTATTGAGCTGAAACTTGCCTGAAATGATCCTGATATGATCATGACCAAGTGTTGTTATTTTTTAGGTCAGTCCGAAATCCAAGATGGCCGCCATAGCCGCCATCTTGAAAAACACATTTTAAACTTCTTCTCAAGTTCCACCAGTGCTATTGAGCTGAAACTTGCCTGAAATGATCCTGATATGATCCTGACCAAGCGTTGTTATTTTTCGGGTCGGTCCGAAATCCAAGATGGCCGCCATAGCCGCCATTTTGAAAACACATTTTAAACTTCTTCTCAAGTTCCACCAGTGCTATTGAGCTGAAACTTGCCTGAAATGATCCTGATATGATCCCAACCAAGTGTTGTTATTTTTCGGGTCGGTCCGAAATCCAAGATGGCCGCCATTTTGAAAACACATTTTAAACTTCTTCTCAAGTTCCACCAGTGCTGTTGGGCTGAAACTTGCCAGAAATGATCCTGAAATGATCCCGACCAAGTGTGTTATTTTTCGGGTCGGTCCGAAATTAAGATGGCCGCCATAGCCGCCATCTTGAAAAACACATTTTAAACTTCTTCTCAAGTTCCACCAGTGCTGTTGGGCTGAAACTTGCCTGAAATGATCCTGATATGATCCTGACCAAGTGTTGTTATTTTTCGGGCCGTTCCGAAATCCAAGATGGCCACCATGGCAACCATCTTGAAAAACACATTTTTAACTTCTTCTCCAGTTCCACTGGTGCGATTGAGCTGGAAATTGGTGAGGATGTTAAGGAAGGAGAGCCAATAAAGTGTTGTTATTTTTCGGCTTCGTAAAAACTTTGACATGGCAGCCACGGCAGCCATTTTGTAACATGATTGCGCAATCATGGTTTTCCTGAACAACACCTATTTCAAACTTCTTCTCAAATTCCATCAGTGGGATTCAGCTGTAACTTACCAGAAATGATCCTGAGATGGTTCTGGCCAAGTGTTGTTATTTATTGGGTCAGTCAGAAATTCAGGATGGCCACCATGGCCTGCCACTAAACCTGCTACAGAGAATGCATACTACAATAGTATAAGGGTCTTTAATTTATAGTCAGATGACCGTTAAGGCCCCTGGGCCTCTTGTTAGCTCCTTTGATCAGAATACTGATCTTGAATGGAGAAGTGTTGGTGTCAGATCCTGTCCTGAAGCCATCATGTCATTATTAATGGTTACACAGCATATTTAGACCATGTGACCTCGAAGGAGAGAAAATTCATTCCATTTGTCTGTCTTGGATTTTATGTGCTCCAAAAGCTGAATTGATATGAAGACAGAAATAGAGTGATGGAAGAAGGATAATTCATATCATTCTAAGCTGCTTTGTGTCAATAATATTTGTTTGTTTGTTTTTGTTTAACGTCCTATTAACAGCCAGTGTCATTTAAGGATGTGCCTGGTTTTGGAGGTGGAGGAAAGCCCCCGGCCTACGGTCAGTACCCGGCGAACCACCGGCCTACGGTCAGTACCTGGCAACTGCCCCACTTGGGTTTCGAACTCGCCACCCAGAGGTGGAGGGCTAGTGATAAAGTGTCAGGACACCTTAACCACTCGGCCACCGCGGCCCCTGTCAATAATATGTTACATTATTTACAGAAAATAAAATGGCTGCACTTTTATATAACATAGCTGCAATATAGTTTAAAAAAAGGGGGGGAAAAACAAAAATGTTTTTTATGTTATACTCTAATTCCTTAAATGTCTAAATCAATTTTGATTTTTAGATAGGCTAGTCAATATGTGTTTAAAAACATGGTACTAATTGATATGGCTACTGGATGAATAATGATTTTACTTGAGTGGCATGAGAAAACTTTAAAAAGTTTTATTTTTTAATAATAACAAAGAGATTATTTTATACCTAATCAGTTTATAAATCCTGGGCATTTTTAATGTAAAATGTGGGGCAAAAAATCCCCCAAAAAACATCCTGAAATTGATGTTTGTGCATGGATTGAAAAAACTTTGAATATTTTTTTGATTATTTAACCAGAATATTTTATGCCTTATCAGTTTATACAATAGTTGGTATTGAATATTTCTTTAAAATCCCAGAAAGTACTTAAATTTAAAGTTTTTGTTGTCATTTTGTACTTTTGTGTAGTCAGTATTTTTCATTATATTTTTTATTCTTTTATTATTTTTGAAAAGTATTTATATATTCTGTGCAATAATAAGCATTCAACTTTACAAGATTCTAATCAATATTTATTATCTCAAGTCTCATTTATTTTATTACATAGGGCCCAATGACTTAATGATCACGTGACAAATGTACAGGTCAAGGTCATATGTTGGTGTTATTGCTTATATTTGCCTTATTGATTGCTTATTATATTTTTCCTTTTAAGTATAATTTTCCAACCAAGAAAACTATAATTTCTATGATTTTATATACATATTATAAACATGCTAGATGGTTATATTTCTTATTATAAACTATCTTTTTTTTTTTTCATGATATGACCTTGACCTTTCTACCAATAATTCTTTCTGACCTGAAACCTGTATAAACCGGTGATCTGTATGAATCAGACTTATACCTCTGTAATAAGACACTCTCTCCATTCTGGTACTGGTCGGTATAGACAGGGTTTACTCTTATGTACATTAGTACTCTCTGATGGATCAAGTCTGGCCCCTGTGTTGAAATAACTAGTTTATTGATTTGTTTACATTCTACAACGTCTATATTTCCCTTATCAATATTTTATGAATTTTAACTGATATTTAGTTTGTTTTAGATGAAATGTTTATTATTATATCAAGGTATTCCAGCAAAATAAAGCCAGTGAACTTTGTTTTCACATTCAGCTTACACACATCACAGCAATTGTCTTGTTTTTTGTTTTTAATCTCACCGTCATCAGATGGTGGACTTTTCATATTCCACTTCCTCCCATTCTGATCTTTTAGAGTTACTTCCCTTCGTTTCACTCTTTGAGATTGTTTAGCTTGCCACCCCGAAGATTCATCTGACCTTGAGGAAACTCTTACTATCTGTACCCATTCTCGTTATTCGAACCGGCCGACCGACAACAGATGGTATTTCTGGAGAAGAATTTGAATAACTGGTTAAAGGGATATGTGCAGTGCCCATTTAAATTAGAGTCTGATAAAAAATATCTTGGATTTCACAAGTTGAAACTTCATGCATACATTTTTCTTGGTTCCTTGTTATGCTCGCGTTTCATTTTGAATTTGACCGGGGAAATAACTCGGTGAAGAAGCCATACTAGAATTGACACGTAGAGATTTATAGAAATACGTTATCCCTATTTTTCGGCATAGACGTATAATATTATTTTGTCCCCGGAAATGATGCGACAGGTGGCGTTACTGGTCAAGATGAAGTATGTGATTTGTCAATGTAGAGGTAAATGCAAAATGCAGTTAAAAACGGAACAAAGTTAAGATTGAATGCAAGCTGAATAAGTGGATGTATCTTTTCAAAGGACACATTAATAAAATTATATTCCTGATTGAAATGCAGTCGTATTCAGGCGCGTAGCTGCCTATAGTTTCTACGCAAATATGCAGTTGCGTACACATCAGTTTTCAACAAACAAAAAAACAACAACAATAAAAACAACATTCAAACAAAACAAAGAAAGAAAAAACTGTTATTTATATGAGCTTATCTATACACAAACTATGAATGCTGTCCCAATGTGATGGTTCTAGTCAAACCCACTAATTGATATACCTAGTCATTATATGTGGTAGGGAACGCAATTAATCGGTCGGTTAAAGTGGGACAAAGAAAAATGAGAAGACCTGTTTCTTTGGAAGAAATTTCAGTTCGCCCCGCAGGAACCATCAGCATCAGAAACAAGTCAAAATGGTACGCCTGATGTAACAAAGCTCCCTGGTGGTTGTCAGAATTGCTAACATTTTAGAGCATTCAGGACATAAAAGATCAATGCCAAATTTATGCATTTTATATACAAAATTTGCAAGATATATGTATATATGAGAGGTTGAAGCAAATTCTAAATAGCACACAAAACTTAGTTTTGATATCCAACCGTTTACACAAAATATGGGGAAAATGAAAATAAATCCAAATAATTTCAAAATTAGTTGTCAAATAAAAAATATGCCAGATATATATACTAATATAGACTTAAAAACTTAATATAGACTTAAAAGTGTTTCGATAAGTTTAAAATGAGCTTTGATACAAAAACGTTAAGTCCTAAACATAGGAAACTGAAATTAAAGGGAAAAATTGAATAATTCAATAAGATTTTTTTGTAACTTTACTCTACTAAATGAATATTAACTTGATTCCGGTTTGGCGTCCTCCACCTCTCTTGTCTTGATCAATCGGTCTATTTGGTATTACACCTTCATCCTGACGTGACCCCTTATGCAATGTCGTTAGATGCTCATGTAACGTAGTGAGAATGAGCATCTATATTTTAATTAGATTGATGTCATGGAAAAAAACTGTCTCCATGTTGGATGCATACAGAAGTCCTAACACAACAGAAGAAAATGCCGAGGAAACTTTCCAAAAACGTATAGTCATATATACTACTTATGGGCGATTTAAAACTACTTAAAATAGACTGGGAATGATGTTGTATGGTCTACCAAAAATGACAAGAGAATCGAATACTTTATGGAATGTCTGAGAAATATAGAGGATATCTAACAGTGTCTTCAGTAATACCAAATATATTTTCCGAGTGTGGCTAATATTTTGATATTTTCACGAGTGAGTATATGTAGCACGAGTAGCACTCGTGAAAAATATCAAAATATTAGCCACACTCGAGAAATATATTTGGTATTACTGAGGAAATTGTCAGAAAAAAATATACCTATACATGACTAAGAGCTATATTCTGATTGGTCAAAAAAAAAAAAAAAGGTTATATTCAAATATCGCATAGCATGAATAATTTCGATATTTCACTGGTAAAAATGTAATAAGATGTGTTACACCAACATGTCTACTTTTCAAAAAAAAAAAAAAAAAAAAAATGTTACATACATCGGACATGTATAAAAGGGTATGACAAGATGTTTCCCCAAAAAGAATTCATAAATTCATATTTTTCTGAATTCATAAATTCATATTTTAAATACCATACCTAAAAGTACGTTGATTTGATAATTGTGAAATTGTTTAACTGATGATTAATGAAAGGGAGATAACTCTAATATGTGAATAAGCATACACCCCTAAGTTGGTTCGCACAGCATAAATGATATTCAGACAAATCGCATGTCATCAATTTGTGAAAATATACATAAAATAATGCATTTAGATTTTTGAGTGAAAGAGAAAGACATAATCCAATTCGGAGAAAGAAACACGCCGAGATAATGTACAGATTAATGAATCGAAATGTTTTATATCAAAACATTTTGTGATATAATTTTCAAAGGGAGATTCGGGTACATAATATTTTTAAAATCCTTTTAGATTTTAAAAAGTGCTTCTTCATTCGTACATGTAACAGTGTTTAACGTGTTCTGCGACAAACATTCGAGTTACTTCCCTTTAAACATCAATTTTTGGTTGTGATCCAGTTCAGAAACGACCTACATTTGTACATTCTGATTAGAAAAACAGCTTTTCTGATTATCTGTTATGTATATATGTCCACAGATAATAGACAAAAGGTGTAAAATTTATATTTTCTATCTTAGCTGAGAAGTGTCCGTATTGATAAATAGTCCAATGAAGCTGACAAATAATCCCGATCGGTCCCTGGCTTTCATCGGCACATTGAGTCAATTCAAATGGTCCATTGCATTCAACAACACAGTGAGTATTCAACAAGACAGTGAGTCAACCCTCTAGACCCCGACATTCAACAACACAGTGAGTCAACCCTCTAGACCCTCACATTCAACAACACAGTGAGTCAACCCTCTAGACCCTGACATTCAACAACACAGTGAGTCAGCCCTCTAAACCCTCACATTCAATAACACAGTGAGTCAACCCTCTAGACCCTGACATACAACAACACAATGAGTCAACCCTCTAGACCCTGACATTCAACAACACAGTAAGTCAACCCTCTAGACCCTCACATTCAACAACACAGTGAGTCAGCCCTCTAGACCCTGACATTCAACAACACAGTGAGTCAACCCTCTAGACCCTCACATTCAACAACACAGTAAGTCAACCCTCTAGACCCTGACATTCAACAACACAGTGAGTCAACCCTCTAGACCCTCGACATTCAACAACACAGTGAGTCAGCCCTCTAGACCATGTCATACAACAACACAGTAAGTCAACCCTCTAGACCCTCACATTCACAGTCACAGCGAGTCAACCCTCTAGACCCTGACATACAACAACACAGCGAGTCAACCCTCTAGACCATGACATACAACAACACAGTAAGTCAACCCTCTAGACCATGACATACAACAACACAGTGAGTCAACCCTCTAGACCCTGACATTCACTGTCACAGTAAGTCAACCCTCTAGACCCTCACATACAACAACACAGTGAGTCAACCCTCTAGACCCCGACATTCAACAACACAGTGAGTCAACCCTCTAGACCCTGACATACAACAACACAGTGAGTCAACCTTCTAGACCCTGACATACAACAACACAGTGAGTCAACCCTCTAGACCCTCACATTCACCGTCACAGTGAGTCAACCCTCTACACCCTCACATTCAACAACACATTGAGTCAACCCTCTAGACCCTCACATACAACAACACAGTAAGTCAACCCTGTAGACCCTCACATTCAACAACACAGTGAGTCAACCCTCTAGACCCTCACATACAACAACACAGTGAGTCAACCCTCTAGACCCTGACATACAACAACACAGTGAGTCAACCCTCTAGACCCTCACATTCACCGTCACAGTGAGTCAACCCTCTAGACCCTCACATTCAACAACACAGTGAGTCAACCCTCTAGACCCTAACATTCAACAACACAGTGAGTCAACCCTCTAGACCATGACATTCAACACAGTGAGTCAACCCTCTAGACCCTCACATTCAACAACACAGTGAGTCAACCCTCTAGACCCTCACATAAAACAACACAGTGAGTCAACCCTCTAGACCATGACATACAACAACACAGCGAGTCAACCCTCTAGACCCTCACATTCAACAACACATTGAGTCAACCCGCTAGACCCTGACATACAACAACACAGTGAGTCAACCCTCTAGACCCTGACATACAACAACACAGTGAGTCAGCCCTCTAGACCCTCACATTCAACAACACAGTGAGTCAACCCTCTAGACCCTGACATTCACTGTCACAGTGAGTCAGCCCTCTAGACCCTGACATACAACAACACAGTGAGTCAACCCTCTAGACCCTCACATAAAACAACACAGTGAGTCAACCCTCTAGACCCTCACATTCAAAAACACAGCGAGTCAACCCTCTAGACCATGACATACAACAACACAGTGAGTCAACCCTCTAGACCCTCACATTCAACAACACATTGAGTCAACCCTCTAGACCCTGACATACAACAACACAGCGAGTCAACCCTCTAGACCATGACATACATCAACACAGTGAGTCAACCCTCTAGACCATGACATACAACAACACAGTGAGTCAACCCTCTAGACCATGACATACAACAACACAGTGAGTCAACCCTCTAGACCATCGACATTACACTACACAGTGAGTCAAGCCCTCTAGACCATGACATACAACAACACAGTGAGTCAGCCCTCTAGACCCTCACATTCAATAACACAGTGAGTCAACCCTCTAGACCCCGACATTACAATAACACAGTGAGTCAACCCTCTAGACCCTGACATACAACAACACAGTGAGTCAACCCTCTAGACCCTGACATACAACAACACAGTAAGTCAACCCTCTAGACCCTCACATACAATAACACAGTGAGTCAACCCTCTAGACCCTCACATACAACAACACAGTGAGTCAACCCTCTAGACCCTCACATTCACTGACCATGCGAGTCAACCCAATCGGTTAATGACATTCACTCGCAAACTGAGTCAACAAATTCGATCCCCGGCCTTTACCGGCTTGTAAAGTCAAGGAGGGTGTCCTACTGAGCACCCTTGCCCTTGGCTAGCGAAGGTGTGATCACACGTACATTGTTATAGGAAAAACTGTGTCTAAATATCGCAATTTGAATAAGATATCACAAGTATACTATATCTGTATATTCTGTATGTTATAACAGAAAATGAAATTCGTTTTCATTTCAAGAGTTTGTTTTGGTTTTTTTTTTCTATAATTATTCTTTTCCGAAATAGCTAGCATTCTAAAAGATCTAATAATCTTCTGTAAAATTAACAAGAAAAAGAATGCATTGTTCTGTATGCAGGATTCACCCGCATGTGAACTGCAGTTGAGAGGATAGGTTACGAGGCTGAGTCCTAACAATACGGGACATGTCACCATGGTTATATCATCAAATGCATTCGATACATTTCCAATTACGATTTATTCCTTTGGATAATTTTCACCTCACTAACGAGATATTCCAAGCATATGGCGGTCTGGCCATATAATTGTCAGCTTCGTCACATAATCTGTGATCATCAGTGTAAAGGCTTGCAGACTGTTTATAACATTACTCATTACTTTCATAGCAATCACAATCTTTCTTGTTGAGTGTCGGGGGGGGGGGGGGGGGGGGGGCGATTGAGTTGATACATTGTATCGTTGAGTATCAGGAGGACGATTGAATTGGATCACTTTGTCGTTGTATGTCGGGGCAGTTGAGTTGACTCATTGTGCCAATGAATGTCAGCAGGGACGACTGGGTTGACTCATTTTGTCAGTGAATGTAGGACGTTTAGGTTGACTCAAAGCGGCCTTGCTTATCACGGAGTCGATTGGGTCGACTCACTGTGTTGACCCACATTGTCGTTGAGTGCGGGGAGCAGATTTGGTCGACGAATTGTGTTGGTGAATGTCATGGACCAATTGGGTTGACTCACTTTGTCGTTGAGTGTTAGGGGGGTCGTTTTGGGCGACTCATTGTGTCGATAGCGGACTGGCCATATAATGGTCAACGTCATTAAGTAGTATGTGGCTGAGCGCAGGTCGATCATATGTGTAATAACTTATGGACAGTTCATAGCATTTCTTAACAAAAATGAAGATTTGGTCCATTTTTTTTCTTTGAAAAGGAGCTAGGGCACCATATTGAACACATTTGGCTAGCGAAGTTGCTGTGACCACGACATTATCTTAAATATCTAATGATACTATTCTAATCCCCGTGATGTTGCTGACGTCACAATATATTGATTGGGACAATGGAAACCTTAAACCCGCCACAGTGGCGATGACTACTGCTAATTACTGATGTTTTGACGTATTGCATCGTACGGTATGATTAACAGCTCATTGACAATTTAAGTCATTTGGGGCCAATACTTTGACGCATTTTTATCATTCTATTAAAATAGCTATATATGTTTTCTTTAAACATCATATTTGTGTAAAGAGAATTTAATAAATGCAGTTAAAGTTGGTATAAAGGTAACAGAGTTTTTAACGGTTGTAGCTTTGTTCAGGCGATGTGAAGATGCCAGTGTCACTGGTGAATTTTGTCCCATCAATTATGCCACAGGGCCGAACAGCTCCCTAGGACGGACATGCGCGCGCCGAAGTGGTCGTTCAGGACAAGCGGTCTTTCTCGGTGCCGTGTCGAACATTGTATGGCTGAATAGCAACGAGTCTTCATATAAATAAGTAACAAGATGACCGCTGGTCAAACAGATCACAACTCGGATCGCATCCATAACGATTCAGTGATAAGTGAGCGCTTTCATTTAAGTGGCAATATCTGCAAAAACTATTCCAAAGAAATTAAGGTTCGTCAAACGAAAATCTATGTCAAATCATAATACATTTTCAACTAAAAAAGTACTAGCCTGATAAAAAAAATGTCTAGCAACTGAATTAGTTTTTAATAAACCGATGTGCAATAATATATAGTGCGTTTTTATCGAACCGTTTCTTGGTTACAACGGCCAAACCGACCTGACCATGAAAGAGCAGGCTCGCCGATTGAACTCTCCGGACTGACCACCCAGACACCATTGTTAGGTAATAATGGCGATGATAAATAATTTAGTCCTTGTCATCCAGACTCTTTCCCCTGTGACGTGTGTCCTGTTTATCGACTGCTTGGTCCTGATTTCGTACATGTAACTTAACGATGCAAGCTTCAATACTGTGATATATGGGGAGGCGCGAATGCCCGATTTTTTTCATAAAAACCACTGATTTCGAATTTCCCCTATTAGCACTCAGCACAACTTTAACACAGCTAATAACCTTAAAAAAGTCGTGGCGATCACATAATTTCGAATATTCAAGACAACGGCGTATGCGAGAAGTGCGCGCGCTAAATTAAGTCACATGGCTACCCAATGGAATTTGATACCAGGGATACTTACATATTTATGTATGTACTTCCAACAGAATCTTCAGCGACAGCAACTTCAAATACAATGTAATCAGCTGCTGGAACGATAAGCGAAGTCTTTTCAAATAAAAAATAAGGTAAATTTCTTTCCCCATTTCTGGATATTTACGTCCGTACATTCTCAATCATTAGTTTTCAATTGCTACGGTTACCTTGATATTAAAGGACTTGTTTCCAATACATGTCGATTGTTGACAGCAGAAAAATACAATACGAGGTTTTTCAAGAGACGAAGATTTATTAAAATTACAGTAACGTGATAAAGTGAACCATTCCGTGTGCGATATAAAAGATTGAGATGTTCGGTGCTTGTTGATATGGTAACAGTTCCGTTGTCACTACCACGGTCGTTATTTTGAGAGCATCGTAATTAATAGAAGCTAAGGCCAGGACTTCTACGTTTATATTGATGACGTAGTACACTACTATTGATGACGTAGTACACCATACATTTTACCAGAAAAAATAGGGGGGTTTAAAAGTATTTGTTTGATTATCAAATGTATAATACCTCGGAAGACTTAGCGAATGGTTATAATTAGATTGGAAAAAGAAATCTGAAGAAAAAAAAACAGGTTAAATATTAATCTTAATTTCCTTCATTGAGTATCAAAAATAGATATTCAGATTATATCTAGCAACCGATGGTCAACATCATCATTTATTCACATCGATATTGATTTGTATCAGATACTGACCACAATAAACTGCTGACCTCTGAGCACGTGTCGCCAAAGCTTGACCACACCGGGGGATTTGTCCCTGCCGTATCTCGCTGATCTGGCTCGTCAATGGCCGTTCTGTACAAGCCTTTGTTTTCATTGCTGAATATTTTTGAGATGTACATTTCACCCTTTTTTTTTTTTTTTTTTTAATTCAGAACGAATTTACAAGTCTTTCAAGATAAGACAGGTGGTGATGACAGGCACCTGACACTGACGTCAATAAGGATTAACTGATAAATAACAATTAAGGTTTTGTTTGGATAGGGTCTTTGCTCTGTGAACAGTAGAATTTAATTTTAGACAGATTACAATTTAAGTATGTGTTATTAAAGTCACAATACGTAATATCCAATATAGTGAAGATCAGAGTTTGTATCAATGTTTTCTCAATTTCGGATTTCTAATCACGAGACCTTTTTTTGATATTTAGGTTTGATTATAACGACTGTTGTAAATTCCTATCTTTTATTGAAGAAGGATAATTAAAACTTAAGTCGTTTAAGGGGTGAACGACATTTATGTCCACCCTAAATAATTCGAGAATGCTGTTTGCACTTAAGATGGAAAAGGTATCCCGTACACACCTATTGTAAAGATTTACATAGTGTAGAGTAGGAGTAGACAAGCTGTATGACGTCATAAATATGCTATGTATCACTCAGGAATGGCAACATCTTTTAGATTATTAAAAAAATGATACCGTATAACAAAGTAAATGAAATAATGAAACATTATTTAGAAGTCTAAGTGTCGGATCGCACGCGCAGTCAATTTCCTGTGACGTCATGTATGGCGTCATAGTCAATTGAGGATTGGCACAACTATGGATTTTGGAAAAAGTTTTTTCTGAAGACGTCATGAAATGGACATCATAACCATTCGTAATTCCGTTGACCATACAATAAGCTAATAAGGGTCTTTACCTTTGGTGTATATACATGTTCCGAGTGGAATGACTTCTCGGTAGCAATTGTCATGTGATAACGGATGTTTAGGAGGGTACTGTCAGCTAAAGAGGGTCCTAACCCCTACCCACACTTACAGATGCAGATAATTCCGGCAGTGATTAGACTGACTACCATGGCCAGCTCCTAATTTTTTAATTGCTCAACTAGATTCGAACACCAAATTATCTCCCACTGGTTGGAAATACCCTACGGGACGAAAATCATGAAGCTCAATTGTATTTATAATTATAATATTCTAGAGACCGAGGGGGGGGGGGGGGGGGGGGGGGGGGTGGGGGGGGGGGAGGGGGATGTCAGGCTAGACTGTAATTATGCATCTAACTAATCATGAGAGGGAACCAATGTGTAAGGCCGATCCTTATTAAAACCACAGGGACATGAGAAATTTCTACTGTTTGGGTCTATTTGGAACTATTTTAGTCACAGTGACTTGAACATTTGTTACAGTCTATGGACATATTTTGACCTACATGTGTGCATAGGGCATTTTAGGACATATTTTGGGGAGGGGGATTGGGGGATGCTATATCATATTCGGTAAAAATAGGCTATATTTGATAGGTAGGGAGGGGAGTTATCTTCACTGAATGTTAATCTAGCCTCTTAAAACGTTTTAATATACTAAGAGATCACCAAATTCTCAGGTCCCTGTGATACAATTTTTTCTCAGGATATATTTCTATCGAAAAAGGAGTTTTTTTTTTTTTTAGATTTCAAAGATTAAAGACATTTTCGTCCATCTGATAGAATTACTTACTTTGTAAATTATTAAAAAACATCATGTTGATTATCTGGAACGAGAGGCGACCGGACGACCACGAGCGAGCTATTTTTGTAGGAGAGGACAGTTACACCTGTCCAAAGTAGGCGTCTCATGTTATAACAGACATAAATCATAATACTCCCCTTTTCGTTCTGTAAAAATGAATCTTACACACGGATGTGCAATAACTCAGCGCGGTGCCAAAAATAGTTTCCTCTGTCCGGCGCGCGTGCCTGTAACTTGTGTAGTGAGAACCATGTATCGCTAGCTCGTGTTTGGATACCGCTGTCAGAAATCGGTTCGCTCCTTACAAGTTTTTCATGTAAAATTTCGCATGCAACTGTGTAACTGGCCTCGTCCCTCGCTCTGCTGTGTGCGGAACGAGATCTACCTGTTAAAATCTTTCATCTCGATGGAGTCGTTTGCCAGTAGTGATAATGTTATAGATCCCTCGACTCGCTAGAGAGAGACTCTGTCAGTGTGGAGCTATCGTAGTATTGTTTACATCGTAGCGTGCTTTAATATCCAAGAGGACTTTCAGCAGTATATGGCTTTTAGATGTGAATAATGAGTTTATGTAAACTCGACGGGGATTTGAAACAAAGGATTTTACTGTGGTTTTTATGGGACCCCTTGGATCATGGAGCATCGCTATAAACAATAGTATATACATGTACAGTATACAAATATATTTATACTTAATTTTGTCCGCACACGAACACGTGGAGTTCAAGAGGAGCCACTGCAAAGCACTGTAACAGTTTTCATATCCGTGAGTTTTTACGTTCGAAGGAAGAAGAGTAGTACACAACGTTCTGTGTTTACATCACCGGAAAGAAAATCCGGAATTCCGCTCCGGAATTGGAATCCGGACTTATCGTCGGATTGCTTCCTTCTTCATTTCACTGATTTGAGGTCAAGAGCACATTAAGATTTAATATTTATGCTATAAAATACTTGTGACATTGTGTAGCTGACATTGGATTAGACAGTATTTTTTCCGGAATTTTAAGCCCGATGGTGTGTTCAAATTTGGAATCTAGTGTCAGTTTGTTTAGTTACATATCACTCAACATTAATGTTTGTTGTGTTCATGCTCCGGATTTTTAAATTCGAGGGTGTGTGTCTTCGAAACCCTCCGAAGTATGGAAGTTGACGTCGGAAATGGCGTCGTATACTGAATGGACCGATAGGTATGTCGACGCTGTGAACGTTTAGGAAAATATTTTGATGTGTTAAAAAAGGACCGATTTTGTTGATAGAGGTATATATTATTATTTTTAAAGCATATTTTTTAATTTATTTAAATGTTATAGATGTCATTAAAGTACAAATGCGATATAATTCCTGTGGGAAGTTGTTAGATTATATTATCGTAAGTTGAATATTGATGATAGCTAATTGCTAGATCCGTACGTCGTATGTTGAACAGTGATGCGTACTGCGAGATCTACTATAGACATTTTAAACCATCAATGGGAAAAAGCAGCTATACATACTTACTGACCGCGTGGGGACGGGCCACATCGTGTGATGCCTGCTTTACCCCCGGGATTGAGGAGGGGCGCACACAGCTATGACAGTCCCTGGACATCACAGCAGTGGGGAGGTGAATTATTCTTTCTGGGGCAATATCTACAACGCTTCCGCCTCTTTCAGGGAGACCCACCCACCGGGCTGGAGTACACAGGGTCGAGGAATAACACATGGGATTTTTCTATTGGTTTTTACTGTCATTGGAAGTACATTTAATGTTTTTATGATCGTTGCTATTGTCCCAAACAGAAGATTACGTACAGTGAGGAATATATTACTTGTCCACTTAGGGGCTGTCGGGTTAGCTTCGTCCATACTGACCACACTTTACGCTGGAGTGGTCAGCTTATGTGGGTATTGGCTAGGTGGTCAAAGTATGTGTCACGCGTACGGATTCTTACAATCATCCTTTACGCTGACCAGCGTTTGGACAATAGCCGCTCTTAGTTGGGACAAATATCAAACTATTGCGTCGCCATTACATCATTCCTTAACGGCAACTGCGCGTAAAATGACGTCATTATTTTCTGTGTTCTGGGTGAGTGCATTCATAATGGCGTTACCGCCACTTTTTGGCGGGAGTTCCTACATTTTCTCACCTGTAACGGGCACGTGCTTTATAAACCACCTGGATGTGTTAAGTCGATGGTATGTGGGTATACTAGTAAGTGCTATGTTTTATATACCATTGTCTGTTATGATCTATTGTTATACACATATATTTCGCATAGCACGAACGCAAAGCAGCAGAATCGCCGCGACCATGGTTCGAATGGCATGTGTCGTACAGGCGCCTATAGCCCTTAACACACAGGCTACAGCCCCACTATCGACGTCTATTAAGGGCACAAAGGCTATGCTTACCATCCTCCAGCTTGTAGGAGCTTTTACACTAACTTATATACCCTTTTCAATCGTTATATTAGTGGAAGCTGCCGCCGGAAGGAGGCAGGTAGACCCTATGTTGGTTTCCATAGTAACGACATTATTCCAGGCAGCGCCGATGATCAACAGCGCCATCTATGGTATACGAAATAAAATTTTACGAAATTCTTTTATACGATATACAAGACGAAAAGTACAATTGTTTTGTTATAAAGACAAACGTAAAGGAAGTGTTAAAAGATCGTCGTCGTTCCGAATGTCCTTAATGCAGAGAAAATCTATTCATCAAAACGGAAATGCTCAAAGTGGACATTTACGAAGGACTCAGTCGCTCCAGGTTCGACATCTCAGTGTTCCTAGATCAGATATAGTAAAGTATGAGAGTAGTGAAAATATTCGTAAAACTCGATCATTTACGCTTCAAAATGGTCACGCATTTGCCAATGAAGATGAGGAATGTTGTCTCGCACCGCCGCCATCTTTAAATGATTTTGATGACGTCAAAAGTGAAATACTGATCATGAAAAAAGTGTCTGACACAGAAAAAGAAAAAATGATGGATAATAACGACAACGAGGAGGATGTTATCGACGACGAAGAAGGCGATGTGGAGGAGGAGGAGGAGGATGACGTCACTCTGGATAATGGATCAATGTGAAGGTTGTAGAGGTAAGTTGTTAAAGATAAGTGGCATCGCGGGGGGTCGAATTAAGAGGCAATAGCGTCAATGAGCGTAGCTACATCTGGTGTTGGGTATATGGTTCAACATGCCCTGGGATGGGTAAATGGGGGTTTGGTGTACTTCAGGTCCCCGGATTTACTAAGTTTTGTCAGTTTCTTATTCACTTAATGCAAATTCGTGCATTTCACTACAAGATATAAATTTGAAATATAGCCGTTTCTGGTAGTTAAAGGATCAACTACCAACCGATACATACAATTTGATTGGAATTTTTTTCCTCGTTAGGTTCCATATTTATTCTATAAGTGAACTTATTTTCAATTATTGCTTTGGTCTTAATCGCCAGTTTTTTTTAAATGAAAACTATGGAAAATATATAAGATTTTTTTGATTTTTTTGGGGGGGGGGGGGCTATAAAAGAAAAGATGGAAAAATCTATGTATCATACTTAGTTTTGATGCAGTGTATACTGGTAATTGTATTGTAGGGGCCGCGGTGGCCGAGTGGTTAAGGTGTACCGACACTTTAACACTAGCCCTCCACCACTGGGTTGCAAGTTCGAAACCTACGTGGGGCAGTTGTCGGGTACTGACCGTAGGCCGGAGGTTTTTCTCCTGGTACTCCGGCTTTCCTCCACCTCCAAAACCTGGCACGTCCTTAAATGACCCTGGCTGTTAATAGGACGTTAAACAAAAACAAACAAACAAAAGTATTGTATATTGGTCGTAGTTTCACGTTGTCGATAAGTGATTTTCAAATTAGCACAAGAGTTCGGCAAATCGATAGACCTATATAGGTTACGGGTATAACTAATTTGCATACATCTTTGACTACAAGTTAAGTTGTTACCTAAACCAGTCACTAAGATACCATTGGAATAACATTAAACGGCCATTCCTTCGTTCGGACATCAGAAACATATGTTATTTCTATTGAGAAAATCTATGTCCGAACTATGATTGTATGAGTGTCTGTGCCTTCAACGCCGAAATGAACAGGGAAAAGGCGTATCGTATAAATACCTATGTTTTTGCGGTAATTAGTTATACTTCGGGTCGAATTAAGAATTTATTTTCAGGACTCATTACTCGAAGGAATTATCCTGAGAGCAAAACTGCCTTATTAATGTAAAGTTTATAATTTTTACTATTTGGGGAAAAAATACAATTTTTCCAGTCAGTTTAATTTTGACGACTTAAACTTCACTAAAACGAAGGGATGCCCCTTTAAAGCAAAATTATCGACCAGTTTTACCAAGTCATGCTTTCACAAATTAAGATAGTTGTAAACTTAATATCTGAAACGCATATGATACACGACATGGCTTCACAAAAGCATTGTCTGTTTCAATTGATATTACTTATGATACGTGAAACTTTCTGTTACCTTGAATATCATGCGAGAAATGTATTTTTATGTTGAAAGTCAGTAGGTAATTAATATCGATAGGATATATATTAATTAGTTGGCGAGAACAGTCGGCAATATCTCCTTGATGACGATTATAGCAGTGAAATAAAACAAAGTTAGATATCTTATTCACCTCGATAGTTGTTTTCCTGAAAACCAAGGGGCGGCGGTGACCGAGTGGTTAAGGTGTCCCGACACTTTATCACTAGCCCTCCACCTCTGGGTTGCAAGTTTGAAACCTACGTATAGGGCAGTTGCCAGGTTCTAACCGTAGGCCGGTGGTTTTTCTCCGGGTACTCCGGATTTCCTCCACCTCCAAAACCTGGCACGTCCTTAAATGACCCTGGCTGTTAATAGGACGTTAAACGAAACAAACCAAACCAATCCTGAAAACCGGACACACATTTTTTCATGCGAATATCGTAGATCATATGACTTTAAACTATAAACTGTTAATGGCCGTAATAAACTGCCACTGTTTGCTCTGAAACTCAACAGAACGACGGTTAGTACCTCACAGGTACAAAGGTATTGATAATTTTGTTCATAGACATTGGCTCGTAAAATTATTCGGCGGAGTCATCTACCTGTGCCTTTAAAGTTTTTTTAATAGCGAGGAAGTCTTTAAAGCGATACGTTCTTAATTTCTCATGTAAAAATAAATCTTTTTAACTCCTGCGAGACTTGACTCGCCGCATTAACGTTGTACATACGATAAAGCATGGGATATACATGTATTTCAAACAGAGCACAAAGCCCCGCCTGAAATTAACAACAGGTGGTCTTTTGTCTATGTATAAGTTTGTCTATTATGCTATACAACCAAGCCGCTCGTCGGTAAAACAGTTGCCCGTTTGAAAATATCTGCTTGCTTGTCTTATCCTGTTTCGTAAAGGAAACATGTTAGTACATTTCAAGGCCTCAATCTGTTCTTTGTTAAAGAAATCAAATTGTTGAACATGCTCCGTTGCCGAGCTTATGAGACTGATTTGAAAAGTGAGCTACCAATCAGAACACATAAAAATTATGTACATTGTTGTGATAGTTTTGCGTCCTTGAAACAAGTTATTGTAAATGTCGATGCGTCGTGTTTCGCTGATACGGAGAAGACAAAATAAATCAGAACTGCATCCTTATCAGATTTTTGGAATAAAAGCCTTCTATTTGCATTCCAGTGCCATTTCAGCGAATGACATTCAATTTGTTAGATTGGTATCTGGAAATAGGATTGAATCCTTCTCTAGTTGTTTATCTTGTCAAACAAGTGCTCGTTATTATATAACGGAAGAAAGATCCCATTTTGCGTTGTTAGTCAATTTTTAAATTTCCTCTTATAATTGACATCACATGGATCATGTTGTTTTTCCTTTATATTTGGCGTCCAATGGTTCATGTTGTTTTCCTTAATATTTGGCGTCCCGTGGTTTATGATGTTTTCCCTTTGTATTTGGCGTCCAAAGGTTCATGATGTTTTCTCTTTATATTTGGAATCCCAAGGTTCATGATATTTTTCCTTTATATTTGGCGTCCAATGGTTCATGATGCTAATATGCTTTCCCTTTTTATTTGACGTCCAATGGTTCAGGATGTTTTCCCTTTATATTTGGCGTCCAATGGTTCATGATGTTTTCTCTTTATATTTGGCGTCCAATGGTTCATGATGTTTCCCTTTATATTCGGCGTCCAATGGTTCATGATGTTTTCCTTTTATATATGGCGTCCAATGGTTCATGATGTTTCCCTTTATATATCGCGTCCAATGGTTCATGATGCTTTCCCTTTATATTTGGCGTCCAATGATTCATGATGTTTTCCCTTTATATATGGCGTCCAATGATTCATGATGTTTTCCTTTTATATATGGCGTCCAATGATTCATGATGTTTTCCCTTTATATTTGGCGTCCAATGGTTCATGATGTTTTCCCTTTATATATGGCGTCCAATGATTCATGATGTTTTCCCTTTATATTTGGCGTCCAATGATTCATGATGTTTTCCCTTTATATTTGGCGTCCAATGGTTCATGATGTTTCCCTTTATATTTGGCGTCCAAAGGTTCATGATGTTTTCTCTTTATATTTGGCGTCCAATGGTTCATGATGTTTTCCCTTTATATTTGGCGTCCAAATGGTTCATGATGTTTTCCCTTTATATTTGGCGTCCAATGGTTCATGTTTTCCCTTTATATTTGGCGTCCAATGATTCATGGTGTTTTCCCTTTATATTTGGCGTCCAATGGTTCATGGTGTTTTCCCTTTATATATCGCGTCCAATGGTTCAGGATGTTTTCCCTTTATATTTGGCGTCCCATGGTTCATGTTGTTTCCCCTTTATATTTGGCGTCCCTGGTTCATGATGCTTTCCCTTTTTATTTGGCGCATCATGTTTCATGGTTATCTCTTGCTGATTTTGATTTTGATCGATTCAGGGCGTTTCTCGCTTTGATAGTACTTGCGTTCCTTAGTTCTGTTCACGATGTTTTCCGTTCATTTAGCGCGTTGGGTCCCCTCCATGACTGGGTATGGTCTCTTTTCCGGAGTACTCAGTGTTTCTCTATAATTTTACTGTCAAGAATGTACATAACATTTCATTTGTCTCTAGTGTAATGAATGATGATTCAAAGACCAAAAAATAAAAATACTGATAATAATGAAAAAAAAACGACATTAATTAAAATCTCCAAGGCTCCCTGGACGCGATAAAATTGTCCAATTTTAATACATCGGCAACTTAAATTTCTTCAGAAATCTCATTTCCTTTCTAAAGAAAATATGTTTTTCTTCAATCGATTTCAAAAGGAAATATGAAAAAACCGATCACCTTTTATGGGGTGTGATTCCAATGCTTGAATGTAAATATTCTATGGAGCCACGATACTTGTCTAGGATAATTACAATCGTGGATACGCAATCGGAGGAAATTCCAACCCTATTTTTTTTTAAATATGACAAAAATAGACAAGTTCAAATTCCAAATCGTAGACTCAATCAAATTTGAGTGTTTTTTTAATGAAGAGATTGCAGTAATTAATAATTACGAAGGCGTAGTTGTATACCATCACCTCGTGTTGATATGTCAATTTCACGTCACGTGACTATCGATACTTATGATACACGCGCGCACATTAGAGCTAGTTCGTTGATGATTGTGGTATAAGTCCCGATGTTAGTTAGATATATAATGCAGCGTTTGGTATTTGTGTAATAGTGAACCGCCCTGTCTGATCTTAAGATAATTACATTAAGATGATTAACTTACATACAGGATAATTAGCTTTAAACAATGCACATGTATATGGCGCGATTCCATGATAACATGTATATCCATGATAGGCTTTAAATGTACAAATGTCGTTACAATTATTTGTTACTTTGCAAAGCTACAACCAACATGTCATAACAACAAAATGCATCAATATCCCTGCATCTGAGCAAAGCAAAGAATTTAATTAAAAATCGAAGCCAAACATTTCGTGTAATAAACGGCTTTCTTTAGAATTTGCAAATTACCATGAATTGATGGGCTGTTTTACACCACGTCGCATGTAGAGTTGAAATTTTATATGTGTCATTTGGTTGATTTTATTGACAGCGCGTGCAAAAGAGGTACCAAATAACTGATGACGTAATTTTCACGCATCATGGTGGCTTTTCTTAGTCTCTTACGGGATATCGTTTAGCGAATCGACTTTTTCTAAATTTACGACTAGGAAGGTAAACTTTATGCGCTTTTAAGCACATAAATTTAGATTTAGAATCAATTTAACTTTGTTTATAGCATCAATACTTTCCATAAAGCAATATTAGGCGTTATTTGGGAGTCAGTTACGTCATCATTTCAACATAGTACGCAATGTATAGGCCTCCTGAATATTGTTTACACAAGAAACACATACTACAGAACACACAGAGAAATAACAGAGAACACATAGAAAAGTAACATGAAACACATAGAAAAGTAACAGGGAACACAAAAAAAAGTAACAGGGAACACAAAAAAAGTAACAGGGAACACACAGAAAAGGGAACACAGAGAGAAAAGTAACACAGAATACACAGAAAAGGTTCAGGGAACAACACAGAAAAGTAACAGAAAACACAGAAAAGTAACAGGGAACACACAGAAAATGAAACACACATATAAAAGTAACACAGAATACACAGAAAAGTTGCAGGGAACACACACAAAAGTAACAGGGAACACACAGAAAGGGAACACACAGAGAAAAGTAAAATGGAGTACACAGAAAAGTTTCAGGGAACACACAGAAAAGTAACAGGGAACACATATAAAAGTAACAGGGAACACACAGAAAAGTAACAGGGAACACATAGAAAAGTAACACGGAACACACTGAAAAGTAACACGGAACACATAGAAAAGTAACACGGAACACACACAAAATGTAACAGTGAACACACAGAAAAGTAAAAGGGAACACACAGAGAAAAGTTACACGGAATACGCAGAAAAGTTTCAGGGAACACACAGAAAAGTAACAGGGAACACATAGAAATGTAACAGGGAACACACAGAAAATTAAAAGGAAAAAGGGAAAACACAGAAAAGGGAACACACAGAGAAGAGTAACACGGAATACAAAGAAAAATTTCAAGGAACAACACAGAAAAGGTACAGGGAACACACGGAAAAGTAAGAAGGAACACACAGAAAAGTAACATGGAACAAACAGAAAAGTAACAGGGAACACACGGAAAAGTAACATGGAACACACAAAAAAGTAACAGGGAACACACAGTAAAGTAAAATGGAATACACAGAAAAGTAACAGGGAACACAAAGAAAAGTAACAGGGAACACACACAAAAGTAACTGTGAGTATACAGAAAAGTAACAGGGCACGCAAAGCAAAGTAACAGGGAACAGTATAAAGTAATAAGGAACCACAGAAAAGTAAAAGGGAACACACAGAAAAGTAACATGGAACACACAGAAAAGTAACAGGGAACACACAGAAAAGTAATAAGGAACACACAGAAAAGTAGCAGGGAACACACACAAAAGTAACTGTGAGTATACAGAAAAGTAACAGGGCACGCAAAGCAAAGTAACAGGGAACAGTATAAAGTAATAAGGAACCACAGAAAAGTAAGAAGGAACACACAAAAAAGTGACAAGGAACGTATAGCAAAGTAACAAGGAACACACATCGAACAAGGAGTAAACAGAAAAGTAACGGGGAACACACTGAGATTGGTTTATTTTGTTTAACGTCCTATTAACAGCCAGGGTCATTTAAGGACGTGCCAGGTTTGGAGGTGGAGGAAAGTCGGAGTACCCGGAGAAAAACCACCGACCTACAGGTCAGTACCTGGCAACTGCCCCACGTACAATGTAGGTTTTCGAACTCGCAACCCAGAGGTGGAGGGCTAGTGTTAAAGTATCGGGACACCTTAACCACTCGGCCACCACGGCCTCCCTACACACTGAGAAGTAACAGAGAACATTTAGATGTTAAAAAATACGCTGACATTTTCATGTGACGAGCAGGGAACTAGAGTTACAGAAAACTAAGTTCAATCCCTTAGTATCACTAAATTTGTTTCCATTGGTTCCATGTCATATATGTTTTCTCTAAACAAAAGAAGGTTTATTAAGAAAGAACCAATGGAAAATCAAAGGTGTTTACGTCAAAGTAATAATCGATGAATTGCTCGAGTAAAGAAAATGGTCAAGACATTCAAATAGCCATTTCAATCATTCGGAAAATCTTAAAAGGCAAGAAACTTCATCGTGATACTAAACATGTAGCAGGGGCCTTATCCAACGTTGTGGGGCTTGTTTATTTCAAAAGGAAAAATAATATTAACAAACTTTAATTTGTGCTATTAAATAAATTAAAAAGCTCAGTTTGAAGCATCAGACTTTATGATTTGTTTCTCATATTCTTCATTTTGTAAATTACATCAACCTTTTTAGAACCGTTCGAGATGACTGGTGCGATTCTTTGCGATAAGTTCTATTTTTAGTGACCTAATAAAGGTTATTTTTGTTTTTGTGATTTCTGTTAACTTAAAAACTGTAATCCGTCATCATCATCATCTCCAAAGTTGTCTTCATTGAGGTCAAATCATCGGCAAATTAGAAAAATACTTAAGCAACAGATGATATAACCGATGCGTAATGCTCTTCAAACCAATGGAAAGACATTGTCTAAATCGCCTCTTGTTGTATTAGACACAAAAAGCAAACTTTGATACAAGCGTTTCACCATTATTTTCAATTAGAGGAATGGGGAGCTTGTTTAAGAGTGGGAAGGTTCTTGAAATTTGTAGAAGTTCCAAAATATAATAGAGTAATATATCTTAACAAAATGCCAGAATTATTTGTTTGCCAAAACATCTGGTGTTTGACTGCAAGTAATTCTAGAAGCTATAGACCTGTACAGTCGAACATAGCGCGTGTCTGTTGATGTAAGTGCTTTGGGATTCGCGTTAAAGATGCAAGCCATAAATTTTGTAATGTATTTCAGAAGCCTCAAACAATTAATGATTTTCAGAGTGATGGTATCAAGCGGTTTCGTACCAATTCGAAGGTTGGGTATGTTTCGGGGGGTCACAAGGGGATACATCAAAATACATACTCCATTCCTTATTTATTTTTTCCTTCCCTAGAATTCATTGTTCCCCATACCCAAATAATTTCTTCTTTAAAAAGTTCGAAACTAAAGTACAACAATCTTTTTTTTTAAGAAATTATATACATTGTGCAATATTAGGCGTTTTGTGTTATACTAGATTTGGTTTCATCGTATTTCTTTGGATAATTATGCTTTATGTCTCAAAAGTCAGAAATATAAAACTTTCATTTGACATTATAGAAAGTCTGAATTGGTTTGGCTGTTTCTAGGAACTTTGACATTTAAAAGTCAGTCTATAAAGAGTTTGAATACCAAACCACCGGCTTACGCTTGCAAATGCTTGTATTTCGTATCAGTTGCGAATGCTCTTCTTTTAATCGGAATTATATGCAAATTGCATCGAGTAAATGGTCTTATTCAAATTCAAGAAAGACATTATCAAAGAGAGCATGACACTTAATCATGGATATCATTGCAAAACGATTCCTACATTGCTTGTGAAATATGTAATGTATTTTACGAGACATCTTAGAATTGTGCACCTTCCGGAAACAAAACATTTGCTTCTAAATTTATAATTTCTGACGATGGTAAAATTGCAAAATGTGAAGTAAATTAAATCAAGATATTCTGTTTAGCATTTTACTGACGCCTATGAATTTTAACTAAATTCTGTGAGAATGTAAAAGTCAACGTTCTGTATTATCATGCCCGTTGCTTTTTTCATGCAATCTTTTCTCTCAGCTGAAAAGTGAAACAAATTATCATCTAATTAAACGAAGACACAAATTTCGTGGTATTTTATGAAATATTCCTTCGTACAACTTGAATTATATAATCAGACCGCTGCCGATTCCGTCTGGCAGATTCAAGAATTTCCGTGTTTTGGCAAACGGTGTTCGTTTTCCATTTAGAATATCCCAGGGATTTCGCACCGTCATAACTGGTGTACTTCACTTTAATTTTTTTTTATATTTAATTTAATTTAATAAATAACATTGTCTTGCATCAAAATTTTGATATCACAAGAAAAACAAAGAAAGTAAGTTTTTATATTGGTTTGATCTCTGTTGATTCATAACAGAAAAGAAATGAATATAGTTTTTATTTTCAAAAAATCGTTAAAAAGGTTAACCATACTTTGGTTTCCGAAACTGACGTTTTTATCTACCAGGAAACAGGTAACTAATTAGTGTCGGCTAAACCAGTTTTACTGCTTCGCGTATTTTTAACATTCTTTATTTACGGGGCCCCTGGGGCCTGGGCTCCAATGTACGTATGGAAATTTCTGCTTAATAATATACAGTGTGACCCCGGCCCCCGGACTGCTCATCTGCAGATCTGATTTTAAGGATATTTTATTGTTAACATGACAAATGGATAAAAGGCAAGTTCCTATAACTTACATCTGCTTAACGTATCGACTTATATCAGCTAATTATATTATGTGTATTGTAAAATCAATTGTTTGGAATTTCTCTTCAAATACATTTTTAAACTTTATTTTACTTAAAATCCTTTATATTTAAAAGATTGTAAATAAAATCATACAATTGAATAGGACTTTTTTTTATATAGGAAATAAGTATTAAATACAGATTTTTTGATGTGTAGCAGAAAGTTATATTGATTTCAAGATATTGAAATTTACGTTGCAATTGATTCCAATTTCAATTTCAGATAATTCCTTTTTCCTGTCTTATCAACCAAAATATTAATAAGTTTATGGGCGGTTTCTCGTACTGTATCTTATTGGCAAACATACAGAATCAATTAAAAAGCGATTTTGTAGACTATGTCTACAAATATTCATTTGTTATTAAATGCAATAATTTAAAATTCACAACAGAAGAATGCTGATCAGGCGATAAAATTTACATATGAACAGCTAATAATGTGGATATTTTCGTCAGCCTTATGCTCTGTTGTCTAACATCTATAGAAATGTATTCGTTCGAAAGATTTTTTTTATTCTTCTGTCTACATTAAGTTTGAGAGGCTACCTGTCTGTAAATGTCAACGGAGTTGCCTTCAAAAGCAAGCACCTTTCTATAACTACAGTCAGACCTGGTTTAAAGGCCAGCTGTTTATAACTGCAGTCAACCTGTCTATAACTAGTCAAACGTGCCTTAGAGACCGCCACTCTATAAATACAGTCAAACCTGCCTTAGAGACCACATGTCTATAACTGCAGTCAGACCTGTCTTAGAAACCACATGTCTATAACCACAGTCAAACCTGTCTTAGAGACCACCTGTCTATAACTGCAGTCAAACCTGCCTTAGAGACCATCTGTCTATAACTGCAGTCAAACCTGCCTTAGAGACCACATGTCTATTACTGCAGTCAAACCTGCCTTAGAGACCACCTGTCTATAACCACAGTCAAACCTGCCTTAGAGACCACATGTCTATAACTGCAGTCAAACCTGCCTTAGAGACCACCTGTCTATAAATACAGTCAAATCTGTCTTAGAGACCACCTGTCTATAAATACAGTCAAACCTGCCTTAGAGACCACCTGTCTATAACTACAGTCAAACCTGCCTTAGAGACCACCTGTCTATAAATACAGTCAAACCTGCCTTAGAGACCACCTGTCTATAACTACAGTCAAACCTGCCTTAGAGACCACCTGTCTATAACCACAGTCAAACCTGCCTTAGAGACCACCTGTCTATAACCACAGTCAAACCTGTCTTAGAGACCACCATTCTATAAATACAGTCAAATATGTCTTAGAGACCACCTGTCTATTACTGCAGTCAAACCTGCCTTAGAGACCACCATTCTATAAATACAGTCAAACCTGCCTTAGAGACCACCATTCTATAAATACAGTCAAACCTGTCTTAGAGACCACCTCTCTATATTAACTACAGTCAGACCTGTCTTAGAGACCATCTGTCTATAACAACTACAGTCAGACCTGTCTTAGTGACCACCTCTCTATAATAACTACAGTCAAACCTGTCTTAGAGACCACCTGTCTATAACTACAGTCAAACCTGTCTTAGAGACCACCTGTCTATAACTACAGTCAAACCTGTCTTAGAGACCACCTGTCTATAACTGCAGTCAAATCTGTCTTAGAGACCACCTGTCTATAACTACAGTCAAACCTGTCTTAGAGACCACCTGTCTATAACTGCAGTCAAACCTGTCTTAGAGACCACATGTCTATAACTGCAGTCAAACCTGTCTTAGAGACCACATGTCTATTACTGCAGTCAAACCTGTCTTAGAAACCACATGTCTATAACCACAGTCAAACCTGTCTTAAAGACCACATGTCTATAACTGCAGTCAAACCTGCTTTAAAGACCACATGTCTATAACTGCAGTCAAACCTGTCTTAGAGACCATCTGTCTATAACCACAGTCAAACCTGCCTTAAAGACCACCTGTCTATAACCACAGTCAAACCTGCCTTAGAGACTACCTTCCTATACAGTCAAACCTGTCTTAGAGACCACATGTCTATAACTGCAGTCAAACCTGCTTTAGAGACCACCTTTCTATACAGTCAAACCTGTCTTTGGGACAAGCTCTCTACTTCTTCTTCTTTTTTTTTTTTTTTCTTTTTTTACTTCCTTTTATGATCATTAATGAAAGAAAGCGTGTTATTTAAAACCCCTTACTTTGTAATATTGTGTTTCTCTTAACACCCAATACATCGGCAGTACGGCTCTCTCTCGTTAGATACGGGGCAATGCGTTAGAGTGGTTGACCCATTCGCTCTTGATATGATCTGGCAGATAATGCACTTTGCCGGTACTTTCTCTCGGTCAGTTAGCTATTTATAGCACACAAGAGCCTTAATTATACTGCAAGGTGCCATTGTCCATTCCCATAGCGGCCATAACAGCTGTCTATCATCCCTGTGGGCAATGCGTAGTAAACAAAAACATTCGGCCAAATTCATCGTGTTTGGTAACAATCATTCATCTCTTAATTTGCAGAAAGCATTAGATTTGATGTTTGGAAAATGACGTCATATTAAGATGACATAAAATCAGATGTTTATGACGTCACATACATATAATTGGATTTTATATTAATGACGTCACATCAAAATACAATTTCGTATTGTGTCAATGACGTTATACTCAGATGACGTCACATCCAGATACCATTAAAATATACGTCGGTAACGTCACATGCAAATGCCATTAAATTTGGTGTTAATGGTGTCACATATCCTATTGGTTAAACGGTTTATCTGACCGCTGGTCTTATATATATATATATATATTCTGAAGAGTCGCCATGACGCGACGAAATCGCTAACGGAGAGTTGGTTTTTTATTTTACTTTTATAATTCGTCCGTAAGGATAAAAACAATTTATTATCTATTATATATATATATATATATGGGGCAAAGAAGTAATTCAAACAGTGTAAACAATAAGGTCTGCCGTTGGTCGCATAGCGTTCTAGTGTTTGAACATGATGCAGTCACGCTAGTATCCGCCTTCGGCCCACGTTTGCCGAAGGGTTCATTGTGGTTTCTCCAGTTACTAAAACATTATTCTTATTGTATTTTATTGTATTTCCAGTACTTCTTATATATATTATGTGATTGTATTTGTGATTTTTTGTGTTTTGATAAAGGGGCGGTTGCCTCGAAAATTTAACAAACCTTATTGTTTACACTGTTTGAATTACTTCTTTGCCCCATATATATATATATATATATATAGTATATAAGAAATTGAAATCTGTCCTTGCGAAGGTGAATGTATAAAAAATAACAAAAAACAGACTTTGCCGCAAGGCCTTTCTGCCCTCTCAGGCTTCTTCAGGCGGACTGTGATATATATATATTTATATCTAGATCTCATACTCATTAAAGCGACTATTACTTTAGACCTCATACTCATTAAATTAAATCGACTACATCTGTAGATCTCATACCCATTAAAGCTACTACATGTATATATGTAGATCTCATACCCATTAAAGCTACTACATCTGTAGATCTCATACCCATTAAATCTACTATATCTGTAGATCTCATACCCATTAAAGCTACTATATCTGTAGATCTCATACTCATTAAAGCTACTACATCTGTAGATCTCATACCCATTAAAGCTACTATATCTGTAGATCTCATACTCATTAAATCTACTATATCTGTAGATCTCATACCCATTAAATCGACTATATCTGTAGATCTCATACTCATTAAAGCTACTACATCTGTAGATCTCATATCCATTAAAGCTACTATATCTGTAGATCTCATACTCATTAAATCTACTACATCTGTAGATCTCATACCCATTAAAGCTACTATATCTGTAGATCTCATACTCATTAAATCTACTATATCTGTAGATCTCATACCCATTAAATCGACTATATCTGTAGATCTCATACTCATTAAATCTACTATATCTGTAGATCTCATACTCATTAAAGCTACTACATCTGTAGATCTCATACTCATTAAAGCTACTACATCTGTAGATCTCATACTCATTAAAGCTACTACATCTGTAGATCTCATACTCATTAAAGCTACTACATCTGTAGATCTCATACTCATTAAATTAAAGCGACTATATCTGTAGATCTCATACTCATTAAAGCGACTACATATGTAGATATCATACTCATTAAAGCTACTACATCTGTAGATCTCATACTCATTAAAGCTACTACATCTGTAGATCTCATACTCATTAAAGCTACTACATCTGTAGATATCATACCCATTAAAGCGACTACATCTGTAGATCTCAAACCCATTAAAGCTACTACATCTGTAGATATCATACCCATTAAATCTACTATATCTGTAGATCTCATACCCATTAAATCTACTACATCTGTAGATCTCATACTCATTAAATCGACTACATCTGTAGATCTCATACCCATTAAAGCGACTACATCTGTAGATCTCATACCCATTAAATCTACTACATCTGTAGATCTCATACCCATTAAATCTACTACATCTGTAGATCTCATACTCATTAAATCTACTACATCTGTAGATCTCATACCCATTAAATCGACTACATCTGTAGATTTCATACCCATTAAAGCGACTACATCTGTAGATCTCATACCCATTAAATCGACTACATCTGTAGATCTCATACTCATTAAATCTACTACATCTGTAGATCTCATACCCATTAAATCTACTACATCTGTAGACCTCATACTCATTAAATCGACTACATCTGTAGATTTCATACTCATTAAATCGACTACATCTGTAGATCTCATACCCATTAAATCTACTACATCTGTAGATCTCATACTCATTAAAGCGACTACATCTGTAGATCTCATACCCATTAAATCGACTACATCTGTAGATCTCATACCCATTAAAGCGACTACATCTGTAGATCTCATACCCATTAAATCTACTACATCTGTAGATCTCATACTCATTAAAACTACTATATCTGTAGATCTCATACTCATTAAAACTACTATATCTGTAGATCTCATACCCATTAAATCTACTACATCTGTAGATCTCATACCCATTAAAGCTACTATATGTATATATGTAGATCTTATACCCTTTCAAGCTACTATACCTGTAGATCTCATACTCATTAAACACTGTTTACCCCAAAATTTGTCGTTTGTAATGCGTTCTAAAAGGATCTACCGAACTGTAATGTTATTGTTCCGCAATGATTTGAGCATTTATAAAAACAGGGTTGTTAACACGCCTACTGCTCGTAATTAAGTGAAAGACTTAGCTACATGAAAACATATCATAGCTGATAATATTTTCAAATTGTGATTTTTACAGTTATAGTCGTTTTAACAAAGCAAACAACGAGGCCGCGAGGAGCAGTGGATAGCGGTCTTGTCTTTCACTAAAACGGCCGGGACTGTATGCCTTTGGATTATACTGTACCTGCAAGACCAAGTTTTTTTCAGCTTCTTCCGAAATGTGTACTTTAAATTTAACTGTACCATGTTGGTAATGAAGTAAATAATATTAGTTTACATAAACGTTTAATATTTACCGGTCATAAATTAGAACAGAGATCGTATGATGTAATTTAAATTGGTATCTCCGGTATTCCAATCCGGATTTTTAAAAACATGAAATAGATTCGCTGCACCAATGTACATGTATGTCAATACACACCATGCGGTCAATATTCCAGTAGCTTCCTGGAGAAATTGTGATTGATCATCCTTCCTAGCGTTGCATGCCACTCAAGGCTTGCCTTGTCTACGAGCGGCAAACAAGTGTTACTGTCAAAGGGCGCATGTTTGTTATTCCTAGAACACCGCTGTTTTTACCAAATGTAAAGCATGTGGCTTTGGCTAACACTGGTTCAAATGTGATGGAAATTCTTACAAGCCCTTAAAACTTGCTGTTTATCAGAGTTCGCTTGTGTGGTATTCCCTAAACATCGTTGTTTTTAATGTCGTAGCTTTGAATAATATAAGGCTTTAAAACGTTTTAAATCGCAAAAAAAAAAAAAAAAAAAATTCGCAGGATCGGAATGGATGTTTTGACAAATGACATGACATAAGAATTCCCCGAGCTTCGCAGTTTTACTCAATAGAAACATTGAATGTGATTTTAATTGAAGAGATTTAAAATGTTGTTTTTGGCAAAATCGAAATGCCTGTTGTGACAATTATGTTCCTGGTACAAAACATAGAAGCCGACCGTTTTAAAATCGTTCTTTCAATAATAGATGTTTGTCTAGTTCTCGTCTTGTTTAATCCAACACAACGAAATGTCATTATAGTGGAACCTCGATAGAAAATCCTCTATTTGTATACAGCGAACCCCGATATAATGTCCCATGTATACAGCGAACCCCGATATAATGGCCCCTGTATACAGCGAACCTCGATATCATGTCCCATGTAAACAGCGAACCTCGATATTATGTCCCCTGTAAACAGCGAATCCCGATATTATGTCCCCTGTAAACAGCGCACCTCGATATAATGTCCCCTGTATACAGCGAACCTCGATATAATGTCCCTTGTATACAGCGAACCTCGATATATTGTCCTCTGTATAAAGCGAACCTCGATATATTGTCCCCTGTAAACAGCGAACCTCGATATATTGTCCCCTGTATACAGCGAACCTCGGTATGATGTCCCCTGTATACAGCGAACCTCGATATATTGTCCTCTGTATACAGCGAACCTCGATATAATGTCCCCTGTATACAGCTAACCTCGATATATTGTCCCCTGTATACAGCGAACCTCGATATATTGTCCTCTGTATACAGCGAACCTCGATATAATGTCCCCTGTATACAGCGAACATCGATATATTGTCCTCTGTATACAGCGAACCTCGGTATAATGTCCCCTGTTTACAGCGAACCTCGATATAATGTCCCCTGTTTACAGCGAACCTCGATATAATGTCCCCTGTATACAGCGAACCTCGGTATAATGTCCCCTGTTTACAGCGAACCTCGATATAATGCCCCCTGTATACAGCGAACCTCGATATAATGTCCCCTGTATACAGCGAACCTCGATATATTTTCCTCTGTATACAGCGAACCTCGGTATAATGTCCCCTGTAAACAGCGAACCTCGATATAATGTCCCCTATATACAGCGAAACCCCGATATAATGTCCCCTGCTTATATGCATGAATTATAAAGTACCTAAAAGCTCAGTGACAGCCCTCTATTATTTAATCAATAAACGCTCAGCATTACCTTTAGTCCCATCCTCATACTTATTTGTCCATTTCCAAAAATTCCCAACATGCATCATTTCTTGTGCTTTTTCGTCTTCTTGCTTAACGCCGATTTAGTAATGTAATATTTTCATTGTTGCTGTTTTCATATTGGTAATGGCTGGCGTCGATCATATATACCTAAACACACATTTATCCGTTTCTCTAATTATAGAGTGTTAAAGATATAGCAATGTATCTGCTGCATATTTTGTTGAACTGAATAGTTATCATATACATGTACTATATAAACCTGGATATTTTATTATTTTTAATATCTTTCCTGAGCATAAAATGGCACGTTTTAAACATGAATCGAGCATGATTTATCCAAGACATGCTCACCTGTTTTGATAATCTAACAACTCGATGCATAAAATATAGATTTCTTCTTCAGGAATGATCTCAAATTCTCTTTGAAGTTTATGGGTCTTAAAACGTGACGATCTAACAAGGCGCGTCGGGGAGTATTGCTAAGTGCGAATGAACTGAACGGCAGAATAATCGAATGTGTTACGTGTATTAGTGCAGTGTTTAATGTTCTTAAAAGGAACCTGTTTTCTTTTAAATTGTTCCAAATAGTGAAGACAGTGAGGTAAATTCCGTTTGATTTGCTGTTAGACATGACGCATAGTTTTCCGGTTTGATTTTTATGGCACACTTACTTTTGTACCAAAACGAGGCTATTACGACCGGAAGTGGTATTGTGGCGGTAAATGCTGTGATTCTTTTATTACGACGCAAGTCGTACCATCAACATAAAGTTGAAGTGTTTGAAAAAATCGACATTGTCTCGTATTTTCGCAGTTAATGAATGCCAATTCGGTTTTCTTTATTTCAACCTATATATTCGTATTTCATTTTCCTCAAACGGCGAGTATAGTGCACTCAAAAAACATCATGTTCTTGGCAAGGAGACAATGAGTCGCGATTAAACAAAGGTTTTCATCAGTAATGATCCGAATAGAAATAAAAATGTTACCAAGTATCATTGATCATTTTCCCTCCCTGTACCGCGATCGAAACTTTTTATATTCGTCATATAAATATATAAATAAAATTGATATATCACATAAATGTTTTCAGTTAGAAAGACTATTTCAAAAGCTTTGAAAATGTCATTTCTCCTTTAAACACTTTCCTGCGCAAGAGATACTGCCATCTAATTAAAGTGTCTAACTCTTGATTTCAAAAAGGGACCGCGGTGGCCGAGTGGTCAAGGTGTCCAGACACTTTATCACTAGCCCTCCACCTCTGGGTTGCGAGTTCGAAACCTACGTGGGGCAGTTGCCGGGTACTGACCGTAGGCCGGTGGTTTTTCTCCGGGTACTCCGGCTTTCCTCCACCTCCAAAACCTAGCACGTCCTTAAATGATCCCTGGCTGTTAATAGGACGTTAAACAAAATAAACCAAACCAAACCAATCTTGATTTTAAAAGAAAGAAACAAGAAATAAAAAGCAAAGATGTAAGAGAAATTAAACAAGATAAACCGTTCCTTCACTTCGATCTTCTTCTATATCCACATTCGGAAAAGTCGAAATAGTATGAACAAATTATTTTTTGGGGTCAAGAATTTGTTTAAATCTATATGTATCTTGACCTATCCTGGTATGTATTGGGCATTTTAGAAGCTTCATGAGGGTTGATTAACACTCATCAAATAAAGATAAAAAAAACCTACATTTTTATATCGATATATTACTTAGGTATAACTTTGAAATGCGCTTGCAACCTCGTGATAATGGGGGTCTCGTTCTGGTGGCGTTCCGCAATTGCTACTTGGGAATCAACGCTACTTCTCTGAAGTAGAGATGACGGAACATACAGGAGTATAAACATTAGATCGTGAATTAAAGATCATTAGGACATCTTATTAAAGGGAAGGTGACATTTCAAAGCACTTTGATCAGTACGTGAAAAAGACACTGATTGTAAAGAGCAATGCGAAGTTGACTTTTAGGGCTGACCTCGTGTAAAGATAAGACTATTTCGCTTATCTCGTTAAACCTGTAGAAGATGTAAAATTGATAAACTTCAGGAAGCTTTCTTCACAGATCATAACGTTTTGTCTTGCTGTTTAAATCTGCCGCTACTGAAGACAATGCAAGCTTTTTGTTGTATGTTTTAAGCCAATTAGAGTTAACATTTATGCTAATTTACTAAATATTTCCGTAAATTATGGAACAGTATTCCTCCTTAGGGTTTTACACATATACCTATAAAATCTATGCATACTGCTTCAATCACAGTCGGAGAACAACGCTCCTATTCTAATTTATAAATAAGCGACGGTCTGTCCGGAATTCTTTTAAAAGCAAATATTAACACAATGAAGATTCCCCAGAGGACTGTAGGGTTTTGCAAAATTAAAATATTTTATTTCAGCCATGACAACCATCACCATGACGACTGATACTCAGATAGTAGTATTTACTGTATATGACAGTATACAGTATTTCAGAATTTAGAATGTTGACACTAATATGACTAATTCAGGATAGGTACTGACATGAACCCGGAAACAATCGTTTGTTTGATTTAAGTCTGAATTCATGCTTACATATGAGCTGTTTCTTTTCCATTTGGAATTGATTTCCATCTGATAAATCCATGATGTACCTTTGAAATTGGCATGGTATAACACATTGACCAGCGGATACCGTATATAATGAATTATGTAGTTTGACCTTCGCCAATAGGTCTGTATTCCAATATCAGTGCAGATATGTCACCCAGGTATATAATCGTGTTATCTACGACATGAGTTCGGCATCTAAGTAACTAAGGTCACCACCTGCGACATAATTAAGGTCGGCGTTTATCTATGTTCCCGCGAGACATGAGTTCGGCATTTAACTAATATCACCAATCGTGTTACATGCGAGCACCTCGGAACTGTTGCTTTGCATGTGATTGTTCGGCATTTCAGTAATTAAACTATTGAGCAGATTTCAATACCAATGTAAATACATTTATATATATTATGCCAACAAACGAATAGTGTTAAGATGAGCAATGGCAATTTGAGCCTAAAGCAAATGGTTGACTCGTAAACATATCCGATTCAACGGTCAAATCGAGGTCTCTTCTGGGTGATGTTATGACTTTTTTTTTATATTCACACAAAGATAATGATAATGGCGACTAACAACAGTCAGAACAATGGTTGTTATTTCCCAGTAACGCTGCAGACAGAAGAAAAAATAAGTCGGAGGAGAAAGAAACGTTTTTCCGTTAGGAACACCTGGTTCTATTTGGTTTTTCTTATCAACATATTTACCTTTATTTCCTCAAGAATTGCCCGAGTTTAACAGGTTTTGACATCAAATCCATGTTTTTATATCTATTATTATAATGAAATGACTCTTCTTTCTTAGATGGTATTTTTATTAAGATATATGTGCATCATACAAACATACATATAGCATACATCTGTACATGTATCTGTACTGGCCTGTCCCGGGCGAGAGCCCAGCCCAGGACTGAGTGTCCAGGAGTGACTCCCTGGAAACCGACCCCATGGTACCACAATATCTAACCTTATATAGTCCTTAGGTATGAGTAGGATTGATTGATACATGATAACACATAAGACGTCTGTCATATAGCCTGAGACAATATTAGATAATCATGTACAACATGTACTGTTAATATCAGATCATCTACGTCAACAGGTAAACAGAGTTGGTGCCAAAGGGCAAATGTGTTATATAAAAATACAGATCTAGGAATAGTTTTGGATATACAATCTGATATATATTTTTAACTAAATTTTAAAGTAATTTATTATATTTCATTATGAAAAAAATCACCATGGTGACATAAACATGTCATCATGGTAATTTTTTTCATAATAGATGTGGTGGGTTTTTGCTGTTGAATTCAGTAAAGAGAACATTGATCTCCGGTAAATGCGTGAAACATCTTGGATTTCTATTCGAAATTGGGCTGGACTGCGCTGAACGCCGTTGGCCATGTCACTTCAGTGGTTACAACATCCGTCCAGAGTTCGGAAGCCCGAACTTATTATTTTTACACTCCTGTTTCATTTGCAATTTAATCGTTCCGAAAATGCCCCCATTATCTTCGGAAATGTTACCAGCTGATAATCATGTTAGAAGAACGCCATGGCTGTGATGATGACGTCATATTTTAAAAGTCACAATGACTCAGTAACACATTTAACACAAATCTGGACAGTGGAGTTAACATTGTAATCTTTAAAACGGTAATTGGTAACTATTTCCGGATTTGGTCACATTATGGACGGAGATGAACGGAAACCTCTTATTTATGCATGTACCAATACCCTAAAGACCACTGTTATAGTTCAGTGGCACTTTTATAATTTTAACGACACAGTCGTAAAATAAAATTAGCCTGATTAGAT
This sequence comes from Pecten maximus, assembly GCF_902652985.1. Classification (NCBI taxonomy): domain Eukaryota; kingdom Metazoa; phylum Mollusca; class Bivalvia; order Pectinida; family Pectinidae; genus Pecten; species Pecten maximus. Next base: position 6,700,848 of record NC_047022.1, on the reverse strand, counting down.
TTAATTAACACACGTCATGGACAAAAAGAAAATGTAAAGTGTTATTCCAAATTCAGTACGGAGTCTCCCTTCAGACATAGATACATGTATAAATCAAAAGAGAAAAGTACATCGCACAATACTTGAAATGCAGTATATTCATGTATTGGAACATTTTTTAGTTTGTTTTCCCCCTTTTTTCATTTCACCTATCGGACGATCTCGTCTCTATCAACACTTTCTTTCTCATTCTCCGTACTGAGGATGACGTCTATTATGAAAAAAAAATCGCCATAATCATCCATACTGCGTGAAGATTGCGTCTATCGGATGACTTTCTATCATGTCCTCCGGAATTCCGGAGGATGACGACTATCGGAACACCTCCTCTATCATTCTCTGTACTGCCGGAGGATGACGACTATCGGAACACTTCCCTCATCATCCATACTGCCGGCGGATGGCGATATCGGAACACATTCCGTTTCATCCTCCGTACTGCCGGAGGATGGCGTCTATCGGCACACCTCTCGTCTAATCATCCGTACTGCCGGAGGACGGCGTCTATGGGAACACGTCTCGTCTCATCTTCTTCCTCTCGGCACTTAGTCGTTGCAACTTTTATCATGACAAATTATGACTGATGAGGTGTTAAATAGGTATCGCAGAAAACAAATGTTACGCATAAAACGTGATTGATTTATCAGAATGTTGGGGCACGCGCTCAACAAAAGGAAATCGTATTGAACCTGAAGGCAAGGGATGTAGAGATAATTAACATTCGTGGAAGTACTGCTCTTTTAGGTCTATTGAAAAGCCAAATGATACGTTTGTGTCTTTGCGCGGAAATCAATATTTTGGTGTTAAATTTGATACCCGACTGTAACACAATAGTTCGTGTTATCTTTTTTTAGATAATGGAAAACGAGAAGTCATTTATTGAAGTATTAAAAAGTATAGAGTTTACCGCTGAAGACTTTGGTACAAGTTGTCTTGTCTGGTTCATATATACATCATACAAATACATGTAAAATAAAACATAAGTCAATTACCAGCACCGGGGTCAAATATTCCGGACTATTGCACAGACACCCATGATATACTTGTTTTATTATATAATCACTAAAACACAGTTAGAATCACACAAATCTCGACTTCCCTGTAGGCCTAGAAGTCACCATGCCTGTCGTCGGCAGTGTTGACATCTGAGTGACTTAGACGCTTGAAAGATAAGGACGAAATTCCGAAACGTTCAACAGTTCGCACGTGACCAAATTCCAAAGCGTCACAGGTGTTAAATAGTTCGCACGTGACCGTGCAATAGTCATTTAGCCGTGCAATAGTTCAAAATATAACTGATGTGTATAGTTAAGGAAAATCAAACGCATTATGTAATAAAATTATTCTTCGTGTTTGCTTTATCATAGATATTATACTAACCAACAGTGTAAAATATACTGTAACTAACGCCTGTGATATGGCTTACTAAGTTCACTTCATGTAAAACGTTAACTTTAATTAATTTTACAAAAAGTTTAAAACAAGTTAAACCAACTTATGTTAATCACTCGTGTTGGCCCGAATGGAATCGCGCGAGGGGACTAACTGTGGAAGGAAACCGGGACGTCCGGAGAAAACAAACGTGATCGGGCAGGTGACCCCATACCTTTTCATGCCCGATCGGGTAATTGACCTCCGGCTGCCTAGGTCAAAGGAAAGTGTGTTACCATTGCGCTATCCGACCGCCCATCACTTAATATTGTATATAGCTATAAATACTACTGGGGCACGCACAAATTAACTTCGATCACTTAACTTAAAAGACGGATGATACAGTTAGGTCTGTGATTTATTTGACATTGAGATGGGGGTCGAGTTCTTCTGAAGGTCACATGAATAAATAATGACTAGATAGCCTACAGTCCTCGAAATTCTCTTAAACAGCGGCTAACTAGGCAATAAAATAACATCGACACGGAAATGTATAAAGAAAGGTAGCGATACGGTCAGTTTTTCCTAATGTACGAGAATGGATGCACAAAAGTTTCAAGTTACCGTAAAGCCGGTTATTTACGCGGGGATGATATTTTCGCAAATTTTCGGGGCATAGACGTGATCGCTTAAATTTGATCCGCGACATTGAATAAGAATCTACATCTCTTAACTTCGGTTTACAGTAAAAAAAAAACAAAAAAAAAAACAAAACACGGAGACATAATCCACGAAAATAAGATAATATCATATCTCTTGATTGCGAAAATTCAATTCGTGTAAATCAAATTTCCTCATTTTAAGTTAAAATCGCGCGAATTTAGACCCGCGAAAATAACTAGCTTTACAGTATACAATTTTTTGATATCATTGTGAAAAGGACAATTTAGACAATCCAAGTAATAATTGAATGCTACGTAACCAATACTCTGTTTGGGCACTTTTTATTTTGAGCAAAGATTTTACATAAAACATTTTAGCTTTTAAACACTCTACAATAGACCGACGTACTTTGGCTCATTTTCTGGAATTGGAGAAAGAAAATAAATTATCCTTGACTTCTGACTTTTACTGGCGTACAGCCACATTGAAATCATCTGTACCGGAAGCAGATGTCCATTTCAATAATTATGATGTATATTTCATTAATGGAAATTGATTGTGATTACTTTACAGGATGGTAAGTTTAGGATAAAGTCAAATATCTGAGCGTAGTGATAAAATTCAGTGAAAAAAAAAACAATCTTTGAAACAAAATGTAAGATTAGTATTAGCATAGATAGGCTAAGGAAATGCAATGCTAATGAATTTTAGTAAACCTAATTTTGGGAAAAAAATGTTTGAAACTAACCGTTCTTTATTGAGCCTGACCGGTTGGTATATAGTACTGTATGATGCCGTGTTTTAAAATGTAGCGGCGAGTTCCTCTGAAGCAAATATGTAATGATGAAAATAAATTATTAACAAATACCACTTCATAATGGTCAGAGATGGCCTACCTCGTAACCCAGCTCTGTTACACACGCTTCAGTCTATTGATTGTTCCCACTGGCTAGTTTCGATCAATTCCTTGTTAGCTTTATTTCAGGATTTCAAGGCGAACCTAATAACATATATTTTGTTCATCAAATAAATAGTACGATTGAATAACAATAAAAAACATGTTAAAATAATTCAATTTCCCCCTGAATTTCGGAGTTGATGTTTTGCGCTTAATGAAATCATGGATACAAAAGCCCACTCGACAAGCTGAATAAAAGGTTATTGCCCGGTTTAATCTCAGAAGGAGAAATAATTAATGATAGTTAATTTCGCGATAAGTGAGCAGGTAATTATTGATTCCGGTCCGGCATTTTTTGCTGACTAATATACTGCATCCGGTTAAGATCCCAATCGGAACACCTCGCCTGCGAATAATTTCTAGTTTCGGAGAAAATGGCGAGGGGTTCCGATTGGTTTAGATCCATTCCTGAGCAATCGGAACTCCTCGTCATTTTCGCAGACGGAGGCGAGGTGTTCCGATTGATTCCTGGGACGTGTAGTATCTTGTATCTAGCTTCCGGATCCCTCCGATAAGTTGTTTGTTTTTGCGTGACTTTTAGAGATGTAGGTCATAGTATGTTCTGATAGCCGTGAGATATATACATTTTGTCGTGTTTTCTATACAAGAAAGATATTTATAGTAAAATCAATTTTTTTTTTTATTTATTTTCTTTCATGTGGAAAAGTACCTCGTATTATATTGGGTCGTGTTGCAAAAGCATGTGTCCAATCAGATTGCTTCATTTATGCATTACAAGGTAGAGACGGCTGGATAGATTGTCTCAATTACTTTTACAATTTAATCTAGGTTTTTCTTTTCCATTTCTCTGAAAGTCACAATATCTAAATCAGTGTTAAAGTTGGCGGGAATATACAATAAAACATGGGGAAATAATAAAAAAAAACTTCGAATATTTATTTTCGGAAAGATTAAATTATCAAAATGATATGTCAAAAAAGATACTAGCGTAAACAATACCAACCATGATCGCAAGTTAAATCACAATAGGACCATATATGGTCATCAAATTATTTATTATGATAATATAACCATGATATAAAATATATATCATTATAGTACTATTATCAAATTTTGCATTATTGTTAATCTGGAAAATAATAACATGAAATTGATTACGTACTGTCAATCAATCGCTCAATTCCTTATCGTCGGCGTTCCAAGGTTACGCAAACTTCCATTCTACACAGCTGGGGTGCGTCATGGTAAATGTAGCTATTCGATGGTCTCGGATAAAAACTCTGTTGCTTTAACTGGTGCATTTATTAAAGGGGCACCCATTCGTTCGGACATCAGAAACGTGGAAAATTTCTATTGATAAAATCTATGTCCGAATGAGGATTAAAGGAGTTATTGTGCCTACCAGTAATGAAAGTTACGTCAAAATGTATAGAAAAATGAGGTTTCGCACACAAATACCGTCTGCCTTTGCGGTAATTAGTTATACTTCGGGTCGAATTGAGGATTTTTATGATCTTATATTTGAACCACTTTTTTTTCCCTTGAGAGATTAAAACTGCTGTATCAATTTAAAGATTATAACTTTTATCACTTGGGGACAATACATGTGTCCCATTAAGGTTCATTTAGCGACATACACTTTATTCAAACGAAGGAATGCCCTTTAAGGTTACAGAGAAATGACAACAAAATTCAGAGCCAGTCATTCACTTCATCATATAAGAGGATCGACCTATATCAGGGACGCATATCGCCTTTTTACCCAAAATCACCCCTGGAGAATATCGATGAAGCCAGTTGCTATATGCATCATGATGATTTCATTTGGCGAAAAGATACACCATTGTGGGACAATAGAAGAAAAAGTGTGTCACGGTCTATAGAAAATCTCGAGTTACCCAAAAATCATATTCTTGAGTTACCCCAATAGCACATTCTCGAGTTACCCCAATAGCATATTCTCGAGTTACCCTAATAGCATATTCTCGAGTTACCCCAATAGCATATTCTCGAGTTACCCCAATAGCATATTCTCGAGTTACCCAAATAGCATATTCTCGAGTTACCCCAATAGCATATTCTCGAGTTACCCAAATAGCACATTATCAAGTTACTCAAATAGCATATTCTCGAGTTACCCCAATAGCATATTAGCGAGCTACGCCAAAAGCATATTCCCGAGTTACCCCAATATAATTTTCTCGAGCTACTCCATTAGCATATTCTCCAGCTACTCCAATAGCATATTCTCGAGTTACCCAAAAATCATAATCTCGAGTTACCCCAATAGCATATTCTCGAGTTACCCCAATACCCTTTCTAAGCCCGTGTTCTGATTGATATGACGTAAACGTTAAGCGAAAAACATAGCATAGCTTGAGTTTCCTCTCAATTCACGTCGATTTAGTGTATATCAGATATACATATTATGTTTTTGATATAAACACATGCTATAATCATGTATTTAGACTTCAGAATTCAAATCTGACGGTATCAGTGAAATTCGACGTTTTAGTAGTACAGTTGATCACAAGGTCAGTCAGGCGCCCAAATATTAATCGGAAAGCTGTTCGGTAATTTCCGCCATAACGTTTTGACATGCTGTTCCACGATGAGTTCACGGAGAGTTCCGATCTTTTCCGATTACATAACATTTTTGTGCTAACATTTCTAGCACGTTTCTATAGTCCGTCTAGAATGACCTGTCGTTTTGAACTTTGATTAGCATATAGATACAGACGAGTCTATAGCCATTTAGGGGGAATAGGTGCTTTGTATATATACATGTATATCTGTTAGTTGTTTATAATGTAACAAATCTTGTCATTAGCTGCATCATTTGTATTTATACTGGTATAGATTTGGCGACAAAACTGTTAATATGTGAATAATTGATCACATAGTTACTTGAATATGTGTAAACCATGCATCAAAAATAATGATACAATCCGTGTGTTGTCAATATGAAATTGTAACAAAAACGAATGGTCCAAAACAGCACCCTGCTGGACACAGTAGTGTTCCTAATCAATATTGGTTTGTTAACACACCTGTGCACAAATGGAACTACCAACTTTGAATATTCCGCGAAAAGGTCAACGCGACAAGTCATTCTGGTTCGACTAGAGCAGTAATCGAGTTCTTACAGTGTTAATGTTGAAATGTTTATCTCTGGGAATGTCCAAGAAAGAAATTAAATGCATTGATAATATATTGAAAGACATTTAGCAATTTTATCAAGTCGAACGCGAGTAATGTCCTGGTAAGTGTAGTAAAGCTCTATTTCGCGAAAATAACTGGAAGCGAACTAAGTATAATCCCACAGTATACATCCGCACACCGTTAGTTCAAGTTGATTTTGAAGTATAAATTCACCAAATGTTGAATTAATGTTAAATAAGACTGTAGCATTACTCATTTTATTCGTGAAAATAAGCTTATGCGAAAATCATTTTTTAAGAGAAATATATGCGTCTTCCTTACAATGGGAAAATGCCAACTCCATGTTGTTTGAAAATCAATCGTTCCCCTCACCCTGGGTCCCACCATGTGTCGACCAAAAAGGTAAATAAGTGCATAGTGCAAACTACGTATGATTTCTTCGTGTTTCCGCCCCCTCCCCCATCCCCTCCCCCCTCCAGCTCCCCGTACATCTAACGTATGTACCAGTGCACTACTTTACTCGCTATATCGGAAACACATTCAGAGTAATTGTCTTTCTAATAATAACTCCTAATGGCTATGGATCACAGCTGCCGTTAACATAAAACGAAGACTCTCTTATACCCCCTCCCTCGCCAACTCCACAGTCCCCCTCTGTAACCTCTACACTTGTGTGACAAATATAGCTTTTGCCTCCCAGTCATAACGTGTATATATGTATGGTGTTATAATTATTTAACAGCTAACAGCCGCGAAAAGACTCCTCCTCCTGCCCCCCCCCCCCCCCCCCCCCCCCTTCCCCCTTCTACGGTTATCATTCGGTTTCCCATTTCCCAAGTCCCATGACTGCAATGCCCTCTTACCCCGTCTTTCTCTCTCCTATTGAGCCCCACTTAACACCTTCCCAATACCCCATCCCACATCCCCTTGCATCTCGTATCTCATAGAAACTATAAAATCTTACTTTTGAAATCCGGAGGAGGAGGGTGTGTGTTAGAGTTAAGCTGGACAATTTTCTACACAACAAAGGGGTTCTTAGCCATTCTTACCCTGATCTCTTATTTTGTTCCCTTGCCCGGCCCCTGCCGTCAATCCTACCCCTTCTCGCTCCTATACTCTTTGCTAGCCTTACACATCATATATATCTGTAATTTTTTTTTGTAAACCCTTCAACACTTTGTAGCCTTACCCACCCAACGCCAGCCAAACAGCAGTCGTAGTTTCTTCCTCGTCCCATAGAACTCCCCCAAACACATATACCCTCAACTTCATTAAACCAGGAAATGAATATATCTATATTTTAATCATTTAACGTAGATTTTGTACTACCGATCACGTACTGGTAAAGTTTGTCGGCGTTCGAAAGTTTTAAAAGTTATGACGTCATAAAAGGTCACGCGGTGAATATCACTTTTAAAATTCCTTACAGTTGACGACGTAGTATTAATATAATGCAAATAGTGAAATATTTAAATTCGTTGCAAAATTACTCCATCGCTACCACCAGATTTAAACCTCGTGACTTTTATCTTCCTGAATCGTCATCTGCATGCTAAACTCCCCCAATTGGATTTTCTTGAGCACGTACCACTCGAGATAGCCGCCGGATTTTAACAAACGTCAATGAACTGGCGAGTCTGTCTGCCTAGACGTGCAAAGCACGTGAGTAGACAGATGTACATGTCAGATTTGATGTTGGGAGAAGAGGGGGAGGAGACTGGGAGGGGAGGGAAGGAGGTAGAATCTTTAAATCAGCATTTATCCTTCGTAATCGACATAAAATATGGCCGACAGCTGCAAACTTACTGCAAACGCAAACATGATAAAAGTAAGACAGAACTGAAAGCAGATACGTACTCATCCTTGGAAATGCTGATGTATATAAATTTGAATATTTCTTTCACACTATGGTATTATAATGTTGAAATGTATTGTAATATTAAAATACATCACAAAGCATTTTGAAGACTGATGTGTTACGTTTCGCTTTCAGTACTTTCAAATCATTAAAGCTTATACCATGTGAACTTAACACGAATTTCCTGCCCGATTCCGTTAAATTTCACTGTTCGTATAATGCATAGTTAAATACGGATATTGAATTCTTTATTCGTGCCAAATTCCTGTGGTTTATACGTTCAATTCAATCTACCTCAAGCCGGCGAGTTCTTAATTTATATAACGGACTCTTTCGTTTAAGAAATTATTACGCAAACCTTATAACCAATCAAAAGCAACGTAACAAACAACGACGTAATTTGTATTTCAATGAACGATAAGGTTCATCTTTTGCCAGTATGAAAGGGGTGGGGTGTCCTTCTGGATATCGGCAGTATACTTCAGTGAGGTTGCACTATAAAGTCAGCATCAGTTCCGCGCTATCACAAGGAGACAAAACAGGGGTAAGCGTAAAGTATGGAATAGTGTTATGTCCACAAATGTCAACTGAGTCGAGAAAGATCACTCACTCTGTCTCAAAACAATACTTTAAAACTTTCTTGTGAGAATTTCAGAATTGTGAAATAAATTGTAAATGAAGGAAACCTCCACATTCTCTCCCTTCATTTAAACTAATAAATATCCCATCCCTACTGTTTTTAAACTCCAATTTCCATTTAATTGAAATCACTTTATTTAAATTATTATGTCATTTTGTGTAAATATGTATGTGTTGTGTTCTGTTGTTGGGAAAGGGCTTCAGTTAAGTTGTAAATCGTGTGCCCAATCCCCGTTGTTCATCCATGATACAATGAAAATATTAAGAAAAAAACGTTACCTCCTAAAACACACACTCATCACATATATGTATGCATCTCGAACGCATTAGAGGCCGTACCGTACAATTCAAACGTTGGGTTTAAGTATTGCACAAAGTTTTGGTCAGGCTGCAAGATGAAATCAAATATTCAAAGTTACAAGAAGAGCATTCTTTATTAAACAGTTCCCTCCGAATTATCGGAGAAGCATTTCTGTCTGTTTATTTGCGAATCTCTCCACAATTTCTTTTTATTTCGTTTCGTTTCGTTCCTTTTTATATTTTAATCTGCAAATTTAATTAACCTCCATTGATGGATCATGCTGTAAGAAACCGTATTAAATACAGATTCAACTACATACCTAAAAATAGATATAAATAGAATGTAGAGAGCGTAAACAAATCATGTGTACTTTACTGGTATCTTAATGTGATTGGAGAATGGTCTTAACCACGTGTCACACGCGTAATAGTAGAAAATCAAATCTAAATGCACTGTGAATCGACGAATAGGACACTCAGGGTTCATCGAGTACGTATCTAGCACATGCTGGTGGCTCGAGCGGGGGATCCTAAGGCCTTAACGGTAAGGGTAAAACAATAAAGATATTAGTTATCTGTGATAGTTTTTTTAGAATATACGTAATTATCCTTTTAGATAATATCCGTCATCTTTATCGTTATATATTTACTGTATCATATGATCACGATTGGATGCTGTTGATGTCTTTAATTAAGTCGCCATAACACGAATATAAAAAAACATCATATCTTCTTTGAAGTGAGAAGGTGGTATTCTGAAGTTGATAAACAAGTAAATGTACGGAGTATTTGGTATCTTCAGAGATTTCGGTCACACCCGTCAGAAATGTATTCACTTCCGGTCAGGTTAATTACAAATGCTCTTCATTAATTTTTGCACTCGGAACTCCTCGAATGTTTTGTAAGTGGGGAACTATTTTTTTCTGCAAGCATTGATAATACAGACAAAGTATCGTTTATCTCATATAGAAATTTAAAAACCCATTATTTCGATAAATTTACACTGACAGTATTACCCCTCTCCGCCAATCGGCAATAAATGGTTTTCTGGCTAATAAAATACATGCTTCCTTGACATATTCCTACATTTATCACATCCGAGGTTATGCATAAAGAACATCCGATGTGGTTTGATTGTAACTTTAAGGTAGAGCAAGGACATTGCCACCGATGAGGAGATTCCTGACTGTCTTACTATTTAGTTGGACTAATATTATACTTCAACTAATGTTTCGCGGTTTCCGCAGTAGGAACTACATGTATTTCGCGGTATCAAATTTCGCACAACCACGGAAATATAAAACCACGTAAATGGTATGTTGTTGAAAACTCTTGTATACATTTGTGTTGGTATATAAATATTCGCTGTTACTTATTTTCGAGTTATATTCATTGACCGCGAATATTCCGAAATTAAATCACCCGCGAAAATAGTCAACTATACAGTACCGAATGTTCGGTAAAGGCTAGCCAAGTACATATTTCTGATACAATGTGATTTCATTAATTTGATAATGTTCATATCCGTTACGATTTTCATTTTCAAGGGATCTACTTACATTTTGTGTGGAGGTTAAGGAATCATTTCCGCATACAATGTCAGATTCCACATAATAAAAGGAACGAACACAAACGAGACGTATGCGTGTTGTGTAAATTGTATTGGGATTTAAAAAGATGTTTTACATATTTCAAACCCGGCGAAACTTTTAGAGATAAACCATTTAGACATGTTGTACCTCTTTCATATATAAATCACCAACGAAATTGTCTGTCGGCATGAAAAAAAAAACTTTTAAATACATTGTGTAATGGAAAATTAGGTCATACGGTCTCAGTAATGGGGATAAACAGAAAACAAATATATTTCTCTGTTTGGCCTGAAACTAATTCAGTAAAATTAGAATGTGTTCTGTTCGTGACTTTAAACATTTTTGTGGGAAGGCTGTTTAAAATGAATTCTTAATTAGTATAACAGCTCTGTAAAATTTAAACTACCTCCATCTAACTCACTGGAAGTGAGCTATGTGGAGCGTTTCTGGATGCTTAATGAAGACCTTTCTAATTAACAAACGTCCATCTGTTTTTGACTCGGTGCAGAGGTCTAAAAATAGCCCCACTGCTAGTAAAGTAGATATTCGCTTGTTTGGTAAGCTGCCAAATTGAAGTAATGACTCCATCACGAAATATCGGTTTCAAACATGATTATCTAATAATAGAAACGATTTCATCCTGCTGACTTCATACATATATAACAACAGGTTCATGAACACTTAATATTCCATAAGGTTCAGTAACTGTTTATATGACTTTGTTATATATACACGTACAATAATTTTCGAATATATGTTTGATTTCCCTTCGCTTTTGTATGTAGAAGAGAAATCGGTTTTCTTAAGTATATTATTTATCTTAAGAATAAGTTTGAATTTGTTGATATCAAGATGGTCAAATAACTTCTTATTTTCTCGCTTAAATGTCACGGGGTTTGCATCTTTAACATTTGCCGCTTTTACTGCCTCGATGGGGTCACACCTAAATAAGCTTTTGTATTATCTGTTCCAGGGTGGTCGCATCTTTAATTCGTTTTTGTCTTTACACTTTCATGAGGGTCGCATCTTTAACTCGTTTTTGTCTTTACACTAACACGGGGGTCGCATCTTTAATTAAATCACAACATCCGTGGGATAGAAGGGTCATACGGTTCTTGTTCTTGAGGGAGTTAGAGAATAAACAAATTAACGGAGGCGCAGAAGTAATGTTTGTAATTGGTGGTCTTACATTAATTATCTGCCGCCTCAAGTCTTCATTCTAAAGCTCTTCCAATCAATAGACATCCCCAAATTATACATGAGCTCCGCATGCCGACTTGTGCCGTCTGCTAGACATTTTGCTTAACTGAAATAGGTATTGCAGCAGTCGTGTAGTATTTCGTATTTGAAATCAAATGCTGATGAGGTATTTGTTTTCAAAATGTCATTTATTTTTTTTTACATGTTAATCGTATTTTTGTGAACTCTCTTTAATTTTGTCTAATTTTGAGGCAAACATGTTTCAAAGCGTAGTAGTGCAAATTCGCCTAGATGTTGCCGAACTGTGGAGTTTCGTGTGATTTGTGTGTGTGTGTGTGTTTGCCGAACTGTATTGGTATGCATACGGGACCTGTTTCCGTTAAAATGACCCTTGGCGATCTGTGATGCCAATGCTAATGCCGTGATTTTGAGTGAGTAACCATTTCGGGGAGAACTCATGTCTCATTTAGACAATAATATACATATTTATGAACGCTTGCGAGCCAAACATCACGACGAGATGGTTTATTTAATTCGGTCTTTAACTCTTCCACTGTGACTAACAATGCCATTCCTTCTGTCGTGTATAACAGCATGGCAGCATTTATAGGTTCCTCTTAGAATACACGTTTTCTAGTTTCTATGGCGATTTCACCTTTTATCGGAAAAGAACGTCCATTGGCTATTATTCTTAATGATTAGCAATGTCATTTATTTATTTATTTATTGATCTTTATTCGATATAATACATCCTTCGTCTCGGCGTCCAAATTTTATTTCATACTTCTCCTCAAGAACTAGTCGACTTATTTCAACCGAAATTGACAGGGGATATCCCCGTGTGAGTAGAAGCCGTGTATGTGATCACAATTGGGCTTGTACCTTTCTTGGACACACGGGAGTCAAAACTGGGATAAATGGTTAGCATATTGAAATCTTTCACCGAACGGAAGGTACAAGATGTACATGATCAGGTCCATTGTGCCTCTTGTTAGGTAGATCCTGTTTACAGCCTAAACCGAAAGAATAAATGTCTTATCATGGTACAATTTAGATTTTTTATCCAAAGCATTAAAACTAATTTAGGACAACACAGCGCGGTGGTAATTCTAATTAAGGTTCGAGAAGATTTCCAGTGAGGATTTAAGGTAAACAAAACAAAATCGTAGCGAGAATCATCGATGATAGAAAGAAAAAAAAAGAAGCACAGATATTTACAGAAGGAAAGGAAGGCCCCAAATAAAATGAAATACATCCTAGGTTATGTGTGAATTTGATCACCACTCATCCGAGGAATGTAAATGTTTCAACATGATTTATATCTTGTTTGTAGATCTTACGAACACTATTGATACACAGCACTGATTCACAACCAAAATTGAGCCTCATCACTTCGGTTCCCTTGATGATAATCATGGGCAAACTTGACTTGCATTATCATGTATTCTTTCTGTCTTTTGTTGGATATCTTGATTGGAATTTTCAGGAGATTGGAGCGAGATCGTCATCAATGTCTAGATTTTCAATATTTAACTGAATAATCTGTCTTTAATCTGTTAGAATTTTCATCTAAAACGACTTTCTGGTTTGTAATTGTATGCTTTAGTATTGCAACTTTCAAAACACTTTATCCTTATGTCATTAAATTTTGATTGGCATTGCTGGAATTTTCCATTCGGATAGAAATAGCCAAAAATGAAAAACGAATCAATATTAAAGAAGAAAATACAATATCGAAATTTCCTAACTTACTAGTATGCAGATGCAACATTGTCGAAAATCTATTAATAACAAAGATTAAAGATTTAATGCACGCGCTTCTTCATTAACAATTTCAAAATGCTTTTAAGGGGCGCGTGACATCTTAGGATTAACTAGCATTTTATAGCTATCTGGATTCACGTCACGATTTCAATCAGGCTTGTAAACATGCAATAAATGCTAAACAGGTTTTTTGAAATATACTATCTCTGCTAGGTGCATTATACCGCTCATGTTTCTACACAAAACACTGCCAAACACCAACAAAGGAAAGTTTTAAACACAGACAACCCATTCCTCTATCATTTAAAAACCATTCTAAGCTTTTTCCTGGTTTCCAATGGGAAATGGTAACGAGACAAATTGGAAATCAGAATTATACACGAATTTGCATATGAATGGGCATCCCTTAAAAGGAAAATTTTGTAATCCATATATTAACTTTCTGAACATGCAAGGCCTCTTGACTGTATTACAACGACCTAAGTTATCTTATGTTAGAGGCTGATGTTTCTGAAGATATTTCACTTTCCATACATGCATCATTCTAACGTTTCTCAGAAAAACTGATCCCTCTAAGTTATTAAGCTGTATTATGATTAATCAACCTATTTTATTCCGTATAATGATCCCGGATATATGTGATTCTGCTTTCCGAATTACTAGATTTTTAAAGAAAGACTTTCTGTAAACCAACTTATTTTCGCGTGCGATTATTTTTTTGTGTATTTCGCAGTCGATTAAAACTCGCGAAAATTAATCACCGCGAAAAAAGTTATAGTCATAGGTACAGTAGGCCTTTTATGACAGTAAATCGCGAAATTAAATTGCCGCAATAAAGTCGTTAGGCATGAACACGCGAAATTAAGTAGCCGCGAAAATAAGTTGTTTTACAGCATTATCTTGTGATATTGTCCATATGTAATCTGTAGGCTCGTATCATAATGTGTATTGCTTTTAGATTTCTAGAAAATGTAGGAGTTTTTATGAAGTGTTTTATCAAGTTTTACAAGAACCTTAATACTCAATTTAAACCATCTGGATTTATCTAGTGTTGGATTCCAGTAGCAATTAAACATCCTGTCATTCTAGAAAAAAACTTATTGTTTGAGTTATTGATTTGTCAGTTTTTCATCTGAACTACAACAGCTTAATCTATTCCATAAAATATGATTTTGTATTTATTTCATTTAATATCTATATATAGAAATTGTATAACTGTATAACTGTAATTGTATAATCAGATACAAGATGGCGCCCAGACATGTTGTACGCTGCTTCTTTGTAAAATTACCTTTCTATTTTTACAATATGAGCGTGACTGAGTGAATAAATAAATCTGAAATCTGATTTCATATCTTTAGTTCACGATGCTGTTCAGGTGTTGTGGCTTGCGACCGTGTTGTTTGATTATCAATGACGTCATTCTTACGTCATCGATCCATTTTCAACTTGACGAATACAATAAGATTTTATTGAATGAGACAGACCCTTCTTTCCTGCTATTCTTATCTCCTATTATTGTGGAAGTCAAAGTCCCGTTAGACGTATAATCACAGTTGAATTGACAGTCGTCTACAGCCGAAATAGAAATTTATCACTTCCATACCAGAATTAGGTACTGCATTCAGAGGGAAGCCCCATTTAGACATTTATAGCCAAAGCTGTCCTTTCAAATTGAGCCGCTGGTGTCGGCGTAAAATACAACACCTTAATATACTGGTAATGTCAGAACAGTTTACACGTGCATATGCTTCTATATATAAATATATCTATATTTAACCCGTGCTTCATTATTGATCATGCGCATCGTTCATAACTGGTCCAATTAAATCTGGTAATACTTTTGATCGCTTATTTAATTTACAAGATCGCACTTTGAAGGATGTAAGCGACACAGGAAATTACTATTCTGTATTTAAGCCAAACCTATGACGTCGCGATTGGTTTTGAATATCATTAGCGACCAATGTTGTGTATATCAGAGTTTCCATAATATAAAACAATATCCTTTATTACATAACTGGCCCGTTCTGCCATGTCATACGGCCATGTCATAAATATCGTAAGACACGTGTAATAACACTATTGTGACGTCATTATAAGTATGTGACGTCGCGTGATTAACTGGGTAGGCGGAAACGTCCCATCCGAGCCGGATTTTGCCGGTCTTATATAGAAACAAAAATTGAAAGTTTTTTGCTTATATTCTCATAAAAATAGTTATGTGATGAATATAATATTACACTCGTAGCTGTGTCATATGAAATTTATTGAACTCGTTCAATAATTGGATATGCGGCATATCAAGTTATTGAGCTCCTTATGATATGGCAACGAGTGTCAGATGCCCTATGTACAACCACGCACGATATAATTACGGAGAGAAGGTGAATAGGAAAGGGATCGGGTACATTGACGACTCAATGTCTTGATGTACGACTCAATGATTTGATGAACGACTCAGTGTTTTGATGTACGACTCAATGATTTGATGAACGACTCAATGTGTTGATGTACGACTCAGTGTTTTGATGTACGACTCAGTGTGTTGATGTACTACTCAATGTTTTGATGTACTACTCAATTTCTTGAAGTACGACTCAATGATTTGATGAACGACTCAATGATTTGATGTACGACTCAATGATTTGATGAACGACTCATTGCTTTGATGTACGACTCAATGTTTTGATGAACAACTCATTGCTTTGATGTACGACTCAATGTTTTAGTGAACGACTCCATGTTTTGATGTATGAACAAATGTCTTGATTTACGACTCAATGGACAAATACGACAGCTGAGCAT